>NW_026731846.1:82500-270000 GCF_028476545.2 Physella acuta | reverse complement strand
TAGGGCCCAGCATGCTGACCTTGACCTTGTGTATTGTGTCTAAGACTAGGGCCCAGCATGCTGACCTTGACCTTGTGTATTGTGTCTAAGACTAGGGTCCAGCCTACTAACCTTGACCTTGTGTATTGTGTCTAAGACTAGGGCCCAGCATGCTGACCTTGACCTTGTGTATTGTGTCTAAGACTAGGGTCCAGCCTGCTAACCTTGACCTTGTGTATTGTGTCTAAGACTAGGGTCCAGCATACTAACCTTGACCTTTGTGTATTGTGTCTAAGACTAGGGTCCAGCCTGCTAACCTTGACCTTGTGTATTGTGTCTAAGACTAGGGCCCAGCCTGCTGATCTTGACCTTGTGTGTGTGGCTGACGCCCACCCGAGCAGCCCCCAATTTCTACAAACAGACTGGGTACGACGGCACGAGAACTGTCTACGCCACCACCTGCCTCAATTTCACCGAGTACCAACCCACATGCGGCTGGAAGCTTTACCTCAACTCTACTTTACCTATCAGCTACATGTCTGTAGGTCTTGTTTTTATGCTAATCATGTGTGGTATCTACTCCATGTTATTTTCGCGTGTTTGTAAGCGATGCGATTGGGTAACTTCTACATAAATACTCAGCCAAAATCGTTCTCATGTTCACTTGTACAAAGTATAGTTAAATGTTTGGCCGATACTAACGGGAACAAACTACGCATGCACAGTGAGAAAAAAAAAACTTGCTTCTCTCCAAAGCAATGTTTTCGAAGTACTGTGCATGTATATGTACCCTGCCTAACCCGAATGCTTAACCATAATGCCTAAGCCCCAGAGGCGTAGCGGGGGGGGGGGGAACATATGTCCCCGGGCGCCGACCTTAGGGGGGGGGGCGCCAAATTGAAAGTTTGAGGGGGAGGCAAATGAAAAGTTCGAGGGGGGGGGGGTGCAAATCAAAAGTTTGAGGGGGGGGGTGCAAATGAAAAGTTCGAGGGGGTGGTGCAAATCGAAAGTTTGTCCCTGGGCGCCGGGAAGGGTCGCTACGCCTCTGCTAAGCCCATTCCTAACCCTACAATCCTAACCCTAACGCTAAGCCTAGGGCCTTGGGGAGGCGGTATGCAGTTTTCTTCGTTTATTCACTTTGTAATTGTTAACGTTGAAGAATACTAAATGTTCGAAACTCGAAACATTACTTTTTATGGTTCAAACGTTGTTTTAATAGTGCTGAATGATACCTTTTGTTTGAAGAGATAAATTAAAACAAGCAGAGATGCTGATGGTTTTATGTCGTGAACCAGAAAAGTAGAGTATAAGCCATTCTGCTTTTTAAAAAAAAAATTAGTTGTGAATATAGATCGGTTAAAAGAATTGTAATTTAAATAACGCACCAACATTTAAAAAAAAAAAAAAAACAAAAAAAAAACTATTTTGTAGTATTTAATTGACATGGTGGGTAAACTTGGATAAGCTTATGCTAACGCGCTAAACCCAGTTGGTTAACTACGATTTATTTCATTGGTTGGTTATATACGTTAATGAAAGTAGCTTTACTATGATGTATGTAAATAAACATAACTAGTATGTACAAAATATTCACGTACAAAATATTAAATACATTAATATTTGATAATGGTAAATTAGCAATAATTACATTTTAATTTATATTTTTCGAACTCTTAACCTCCCGCCCCCCCCCCCCCCCCCCCCCACCTTCCGCGCCCCTCTCACCCAGGGTAGCGGCGAGTTCTTCACCTACACACAGGTAGACAACTACACCTTTCTGCTCAACGCCGTGGCCAAGTACGCCAACATGGTCAACATGGGGTCCAGTTTGTGTCCTGATATTCAGTTAATTATGGAAGTCACGTGAGTTATTTGGTTGTTTATCGTGTCTATTTGGGGTGTTTAGTTAAAATACTGAACGGCGGAAGTCTAATACCGAAGTGTCTAATACCGAACGACGGAAGTGTCTAATACCGTACGGCAGAAATGTCTGATACAAAACGACGGAAGTGTTCAATACCGAACGACGGAAGTGTCTAATACCGAACGACGGAAGTGTCTAATACCGAACGACGGAAGTCTCAATACCGTACGACGGAAGTCTCAATACCGAACGACAGAAATGTCTAGTACCGAACGTTAATAGTGTCTAATACCGAACGACGGAAATGTCTAATACCGAACGACGGAAGTGTCTAATACCGAACGACGGAAGTGTCTAATACCGAACGACGGAAGTGTCTAATACCGAACGACGGAAGTGTCCAATACCGAACGACGGAAGTGTCTAATACCGAACGACGGAAGTCTCAATACCGAACGACGGAAGTGTCTAATACCGAACGACAGAAATGTCTAGTACCGAACGTTAATAGTGTCTAATACCGAACGACGGAAATGTCTAATACCGAACGACGGAAGTGTCTAATACCGAACGACGGAAGTGTCTAATACCGAACGACGGAAGTGTCTAATACCGAACGACGGAAGTGTCCAATACCGAACGGCGGAAGTGTCTAATACCGAACGACGGAAGTCTCAATACCGAACGACGGAAGTGTCCAATACCGATCGACGGAAGTGTCTAACTAGGAAGTCATTCCTTTTGTACCCAGGCTCGAGACCGTAGGTTGTCCATCGACCGGACTGACCCTCATGTCCAAAATAGGTGATGCGTATGTTAACATGGATGAGAAAAATGCTAGATCCTAAATCCTGTAGCCTTCTGTGAAATGTTCGATTCCTGGAAAGTTCTTTCACTGAAAATATTGATTTGCAGAACACATGTAAAGTGATATGTCGTGAAGTAGTGTAACTGTTCCTTAAGCTTCATCCGTAGTCACACGCTTGCAAATTATGAATACATAAATAAAATGATAATTTTTTTAAAGAGATTTCTTTTTATAGTACTTAGCCTAGACAATTTTAGGTCTCAATAAATTTGTAATATTTAACCCCATTTGTGTATTGTACTTACTAGAACGCTGATAGTAGATCTTAACAAGTTTCAATAAACAAATATCACTACCTTAACCCTGTCCTTAACTTTATACTTATCCCTCAGCCCTAGCTAAAATCCAAACCTTAACCCTAACCTTAACCCTGAACCTAACGTTGATGGAAGTACAAAACTGATGCCATGTAATGTATGGCCATGCTCCACCAAATGTTTTACAAGCCCCCACGTGTTTAACCATACGTTGATAGATACAGATAGATACAGAAACCCTTTTGTTTACATTTCTCAGCGCGTCAGTACCAGAGGTCTACGTCTATTGGTATTGTGTCTGTACAGATTCGACAACGGGTATTTGCACGGTAACGTATTACAAAATGTAACCTTTTTTATGTTATTTAACCTTTCTCCTTTTTTTTTTCATTAACCATGCTATAAGTGAGCTAGAACATTCTTTTAGAGAAGTTGATATTTAGACACGACGGTCTTTTAGGTAGACGCAGTAGAGTCTATCTACAGGGTAGATAAAGTATAGAGTTCGCCTTTTTAAAAATATCTGTTTGTAAAGGGATTGTTACGTAACTCAATTAGCTGTTTTCGCTTTACCTGAGATAGGTACCCGCTATAGGTAGGTGGGCCCAGCTACAGTAGCGTAGCGAGGGGGGGGGGGGCGGGGGGGGGGTGACATATGTCCCCGGGCGCCGACCGTAGGGGGCGCCAAAATGGGTTGGAAAAATAAATTGAAAGGTTTAGGGGGGTGCAAATCGAAAGTTTGAGAGTAGGGGGGGGGGGGGTGAAAATCGAAATCTTGAGGGGGGTGCAAATCGAAAAGTTTGTCCCCGGGCGCCGGGAAGGGTCGCTACGCCTCAGCCCAGCTACATCCTACACACTCGAATTTTTCGGTTTAGACATAGTTTGTTCAGCCACTCGACTTCGCATGATTCATAACAATGATGATATTTGACGTAGAGTTCTAGGCCTGGGTTGTATTCGAACCCATGTTTCACAAAGCTGATAGTATTTTGGTCAGATAAAAAAATAATTCTAAAATTTTTGGTTTCGGCTAATGTAACACCCTGTTTTGTAGACGATAGCCTCGTCGAGCTCAGCTAAATCCAGTACCCAGCAAGCGAGTTATTCCACAATGGACACGAGCGACACAGCGGGGTCGTTCCAGTCGACTGACTACGGTTCCACGTCAGACGTCTCCAGCTCGCAGACGTCCACCAACTCTGCCCCCAACTTCTACAGCCAAACGGGGTACGACAACACAAGAACAGTCTACGGCAAAACCTGCCTCGATTTTACCGAGTACCGACCTACATGTGGCTGGAAGCTTTACCTCAGCTCTACTTTACCTGTATCTTCCATGTCAGTAAGTCAAGTAAAACACCATCTGTTTTTCTTACTATCCCAAAGCAATTTAATCCAGACCAGTTTTTGTATGTCTCTGTTCAAATCTCAACTTATGCCCTGGTTAATCGCGAAATATAATCCCAACTTTACCTTCACCTTAACCCGAATAACATCCCTAGGAATCAACCCTCCCCTCCCCTTTTTAGGGTGTCGTCAACAAAACCAGTGTTTCTTCCAGATTTTTTTCTCAGGGGGGGGGGGGCGGTCAATTTTCGGGGGGGGGGGCGGTCAACCTTTTTCGGAGGGGGTGCGGGGGGCGGACACTAGTGTATGTTTACTATATAGAATCCATCTCGGGAGGGGGGGGGGGAGGGAGGGTAGACTTTCTTCGGGGGGGGGGGCTCCGCCCCCCCCCCCCCCCCCCCCGAAGAAATGACTGGAAGAAACTGAACAAAAACGCATCACAATTTGTGTGCATCGCTTCTTAACGCGAACATACAAAACACAAACAAGAAACAAATAGAAATTATAAAACAAAAAGGCTGGTAAACGAAACAAATAAAGATTTTAATATCTACACAATCACCATCAACACAAACCCAACTGGATAAACCAGGCACTACAATAAACACAGTTGATATCTATTCTAAAACATTGACTTCAAACCACTAGGACACAGAAACAACAGAGGGGGTAGGTAGGAGTTTATCACAAGGGACGGGGTGGGTTTAATTGCAGATGGTGATAAAGTAAATAATTAATTATGAATCTGAATTGTTGCAAGTATGATATTCAATATATTTTTAGCGCAATTTCCATTGGCAATTGCGTTTAATAATTCGTCATTTCTGGATGGATGGATGTGTGGATGTGTGTCCGCAGCTTTAAGTCGTATCATCTCCTCAACGAAGCAATATCGAGGACTAGTTCCAAAAGCAAATATGTTAAGCAAATTCCGAGAATGATTGTGGGCCAACAAAATTCCCGGAATCCCTTCCTGGATTTCCCGGAAAAGCCAAAAAACCTCAAAAAAATGCAGTTTTTGGCCCATATATCGGCAACCAGACCACTTAGCGACTTGAAATATGTACCAATCGATTCCTGCCATAATTTAGAACAATATTGCCTAAGAAAGTTTTCAAAAATATCCTTTCGTTCGGTCACAAAAAAAATTTACAACTTTTTAAACTGAGCATCGTGTAGGCCTAGGATGATATTTACTACTTCTTTAAACTGAGCATCGTGTAGGCCTACTCGTTAAAATAAAACTATTTCCGTTGATATAGGTTAATATAGTTGTCTTTTTTTTAGCGCAAAAATATATCCTTTCATTCGGTCACAAAAAAATTAAAATTGGTAAGGATAACATAAGGAAATTGCGCTTAAATTGTCACTAGACTTTTTATTAACTTGTTTAAAAATGTATTAGAAAAAAAATTGATCTAAATATGTCCAGGGCGGCACCGAGTTCTACACCTACACACAGGTAGACAACTACACCTTTCTGCTCAATGCCGTGTCTAAGTACGAGAACCTGGCCAACATGGGGTCAAGTTTCTGTCCTGATATTCAGTTAATTATGGAAGTCACGTGAGTTATCTAGGTTACATTTTTAAATATTTCGACATTTAAAAAAATTCTTTTGCGTTTTAGATTTTTAAGAAGTTAAATATTTTTTTCGTAGATGTGGGTTTGACATTTTGTTTTTGTATGACGATAGTTGCTCGGAGGATAAACTTAACTTAGAATGATTGCCATTTATGATTCAACTCTCATTGTAAACAGTGGCGTAGCCAGGAATTGGTCATGGGAGGTTTTCAAATATTTTTCCATATGTATAAAATCATATATATATATATATATATATATATATATATATATATATATATATATATATATATATATATATATATATATATATATATATATATATATATATATATGGGTGTGAGTTCAACCCCCCTAACCCCCCCCCCCTGCCTACGCCACTGCATTGTAATCATTTATTCAAGTCACAAAATTATTTTGTTTCGCGTTACAGAAGGGAAGTAACTAATATTTAAAAGACATTTTTCTGGGTTAATTCCCTTTATTCTATACACTATTTTTTATAGCAGTTTGGAACTTTATTTCAACAAAACATTTAAAACTAAAATTTTCAGCCAATCTGTTCCACAAGTGTACGTTTATTGGTATTGTGTGTGTAACGATACTAAAACAGGACAATGCACGGTAATTATTTTAGAATCACCTTTTTGCTTTTTTAATACTATTTTTAGACTTAAATTTCTTTTACATCTTTCTAATTAAATTCATACTGAACAATAAACACATTTTAGAGAAAATTAAGCCAAAATTAAAGAAAAGTCTTTGGTTTTGTACAATTGTATTGCCGTTTGCACTATTAAAAAAAACAACTAAATGATGTTGAATAGTTTTAAGTTCGCTATAGATAGTAAAAATACTGTTAAAGCAAATCATTCTTTGATTTAGTAGTACTGTTGTGTGTTAGTCATTACGAAAACATATTTAAAGCTATATTAGATGTTTGTTGACTTTTTTCGATTAAATTTTAAAAGATATTTTGAAATGTTGACCAATCTAGGTGGTGACGCCTTTGAGTAATGTAGCCACTAGCACAACATTAACGACAACATCAGCTGACACGACAGCCACATCAACATCAACAACAACTGAATCAACTTCGGCAACATCAACTTCTTCGACAGCACCTTCAACAACATCCACGACTTCCTCAACTTCAACAACACCAACAACAACATCAACCACTTCAACAACAACATCAACAGCCTCGACAACAACACCATCAGCAGCAACAACAACAACTTCAACAACAACATCAGCACCATCAACAACTTCAACAGCTTCTACAACTTCAACAACACCATCAACAACTTCAACAACATCAACAACACCATCAACAACTTCAACAACTTCTACAACTTCAACAACACCATCAACAACTTCAACAACTTCAACGACATCAACAACATCATCAACAACCTCAAAAACAACATCCTCAACAACACCAACAACATCAACATCAACAACACCATTAACAACAACAACAACACCATTAACAACAACAACGCCAACAACATCAACATCAACAACACCATTAACAACAACAACACCATTAACAACAACAACACCAACAACATCAACAACAACAACACCATTAACAACAACAACAACACCATCAACTATCTCAACAACAACACCACCATTAGCAACCACTACCACATGGACTACTACAACCACGAAGAACACCCAGTCTTCAACTCAAACAACAGGTGCGTAGTGCTCGCCACTGTCTAACACATTATTTTAAAAAATTCTTAAACTAGACAGATTTAATTCGACTTTTAAAATTGCACACTTATCCAAAAGTCTGAGTGTAACGTTAAGAAAAGGGGTGGGGCTGTTTTATTAACAAGCGCATTATACCTATTACTTATTTGACCCTAAATCAAGGCTACACTTACCTATATACCTTGACCTCCACATGTCAAGGCTACATTGACCTACTTACCTTGACCCGACAGTTCAAGGTTAAATACGTATTTATCTTGACTCCACAGATCAATGTTACATTAGTCATTAACCCATTTACCTTGACGCCTCAGGTCAAGGCTATATTAACCTATTTAGTTTGACCTCACATGTCAAGGCTACAAAAACCTATTCACCTTGACCCCCTCAGGTCAAGGCTACATAAACCTATTTACCTTAACCCCCCCAGTCAAGGCTACATTAACCTATTCACCTTGACCCCCACAGGTCAAGGCTACATTAACCTATTCACCTTGACCCCCACAGGTCAAGGCTACATAAGCCTATTTACTTTGACCCCTACTGGACAAGGTTACATTAACCTATTCACCTTGACCCCCACAGGTCAAGGCTACATAAGCCTATTTACCTTGAACCCCTCAGGCCAAGTCTACATTAACCTATTTACCTTGACCTTCGCATGTCAAGGCTACATTAACCTATTTACATTGACCCCCTAAGTCAAGGCCATATTAACCTATTTAGTTTAACCCAACAAATCAAGGTTACATTAACCTATTTACCTTGACTCCCTCAGGTCAAGGCTACATTAACCTATTTACATTGACCCCTAAGTCAAGGCTACACTAACCTATTCACCTTGACCCCCACAGGTCAAGGCTACACTAACCTATTCACCTTGACCCCCTCAGGTCAAGGCTACATTAACCTATATACATTGACCCCTAAGTCAAGGCTACACTAACCTATTCACCTTGACCCCCACAGGTCAAGGCTACACTAACCTATTCACCTTGACCCCCACAGGTCAAGGCTACCTGATCCTCAGAAAGATCTCCAACCTCTGCTACACGGACACGGCCAAGATGACCACCCCGACCCCCGCCCGATCCCACCTTCTGCTCTGTGGCGCTCAGTGCCTGACCAATGCCAGCTGTGTCGGCATCAACTACTGGTCACCCGGCGCCCAGTGTGACCTGGTCCTACAGAGTCCTGGCACTTCCGGGTTGTCCTCCACGTCCTTGACCGTGGTGTCGGGTTGTCAGTTTTATCAAACGGAATCCAGGTTGCAATGATGTTAATGTATACATTACATACGTTTGATATTAGTCAAATTATTACACGCAAATTGTTTATAAATTCAGGGTATGTTTTTTAAAAAAAATCTTTTCGTTTAGAAGTTAACACTGAATACATATTTTATCAACCTGTGGCTCTCATTACTATTAAAAGATTTTGGATTAAGTTTGTATTCCTAGATGGGTGTCGAAACTGTCACCAAGTTCTTAAGATATTCGGAGAAGTTGCCTCGCAATAAATAATGGTGCAATACTGAAACAACAGTACCTAAACTTGTACGAAATAGCAATTTCGATAGATGTTTTATAGTTTACTCTATGTGTTTTTTAAATTACTTATATATTGAGGAGGTAGGGGGGGGGGGGGGTAAACAAATCCAGACCACGTTCGATTCTGTACGTTATCTCACTGTTATGCTCTGAAGAAAAACGTAGATCGAAATGACAGTTATTTTTTCTAAATGAATAAACTTTGTTATGTAGAAAACAAAAGTAAACTATTTATAGTTTTCTCGAGGTGTGCTACGTGAAGAAAAACGTAGATCGAAATGACAGTTATTTTTTCTAAATGAATAAACTTTGTTATGTAGAAAACAAAAGTAAACTATTTATAGTTTTCTCGAGGTGTGCTACGTGAAGAAAAACGTAGATCGAAATGACAGTTATTTTTTTTCTAAATGAATAAACTTTGTTATGTAGAAAACAAAAGTAAACTATTTATAGTTTTCTCGAGGTGTGCTACGTTACGAGATTTGGTCCAAATTGTTTTCTAACAAGGAAGAGTAATTTTATTTAACATCACCTTATAAATCTCTTTGTTGACTAGAAGTCTTGAAATAGAATCAACATGTTACATCTTATGCACATTGAAAATTATTGTATATATCATGCTCTAAAATTAAAAGATTAATAAGTGTTTAATGTATTGAATATTATAGTGCAGAAATTGAGTTCTATAGTTTCAAATAAGTTTGCCTCGATTCAGCTAGTTATTCATATTTTAAAAGTAGTTTTTGGACAAGTAAACAAAGCAAAGTGAAAAAAAAAAGAAAAAAAAAACATTTCTTTCTGCAAAGTTCGAGCATTCCAAAAAGTAATGTCGCTTGCTTCCCCTTTACAACCACATTAAAAACCCAATAGGAAAAAAAAAAATTCCAATTAAATTTATTGATTTTATTTCCATCTGTAAGCACTCATTGTCATTGGGCAATTGATTTAATAATATTTACTGAGAATTGACGAACTTCACTTTGATTTGTTATGGAGAGATTCAGTTCGTGTGCAGGCCATAGGCAAGTTAGGTCAATGATGACGTCATGATAGGTCAATGATCCGACGTCGTTTCCCATAATGTTGGAGGCAAGTTGAGAACAAAAGTTGTCCAGTAAAGCATGTCAACAAATTAAATGAAACAATTATGAATGACTTGAAATAAAAAAAACAGTTGGGTATAAAAGCAAACAACGAAAAATGTTTCAAAATTAGTTAGAAGAAATAAAGATAATTTTCTAAAATTTCATTACAAGCAGTTGAATCTAAAATTATGCGCTATACTTTTAATAGTTGAGGTCTGTGTTAAATGTTCATAATGTATTGACATAATTACAAACTTTTTTGCTTTAAAATAAAATTGATGAATTTTCCTACAAGAATTTTTGTTTGTGAATGACATTACAGTCTCAACAAGTTAATTACATGGCATGAAAGAGCACATCAATTAACCAATCAGAAGCCGGCAATATTTTAAATCATTATTTTTGTTTTTGTCATTGACAATGTCAACTGTATTTTACAACACGATCTTAAATTATTTGCAACTAGAGATCATTAAAATAATTGTTAAATAATTAACAAACAAACAAACGTTTAAAAAAAACTTCCGTTTAATAGAAATACATTATAAAAACTAGTTTTAAATTGAATTTCGAATAACGAAAAAAACTTTTTATTCATTAGTAAGTCTGTATTTATTAATGAAAATAGTGTTATATAGGCTTATATTTAAATTTCTCTGATTTTTGAAAAAAAAAATTGCGTGTAATTTAAGTATATCTTCAAGGCTACGTTTGTAATTGATGCCTTTGTTCTACAACAAACACGCAAATATTTGAGATTGTGCTATAGAATCTATTAATAAGATGTCCAGCCGAGGAGAAATAAAATCAATTTGAGATTTGTTTGTCGGACGTGTTGTCCACATTGTCATATAGGGAACACACAGACACACAGACACACAGACACACACACTCGCACACACACACGAACCTTTGTTTTTTAATGCTGGTCAAATGAAAGTACGAGGTCAAATATAAGCGTCACGCTGAAAGGTCACGTTGACATTAAAAGCAAACAGCAGAAGTGGAAATGTTTTTTTTTTTACACCATTTCTGTTAAAGTTATGGTAATAGAAGCGAGTTATCTTTTCTTGCCCAATTGAATTAAACAACATCAACGACAAGCGCGCTGACTTTTTAGTTTCAGAGTAAAAACATTGTCTGCCAAAAGACTTAAAATAAATCAAAGACCAATCAATGCTGCATTGTAGGGATTTTCTAATTAGAATTTAAAGATTTAATTAGTAAAATATTTTAATATTTTAAACCGTAGATTATCTTCAGCCTTTCAAATTGCTGATACCATTGTTCTTCTAACATTCAAAGATTATAAGATTAGGAAAAAAAAACATAATGAGATCCTTTGGGAAACATTTTTGGGCAGAAAATCTTTTTGTACATACATTTATTTTTTTATCTACCTGCTATTGTTAAGTGCATATTGTTTTGGTTCAAAAAGGGAGTGAACTCTAATAATATTATGATAATTAATTTAGCGCGTAGATTATCTTCTTATCAGCCACAAATATTATGGAGATTTTATATTAAAACTTGGATAGTTTAAAGACAAATTACAAAAAAAAAGTTAAAAAAAAACTACAAAAAGTAAATTTTATTTTTTAAAGCTGCTAATGAGGGGATGTTAATATTGTAAAAAAAATGAAGAGAGTCTACCACCCCCCCCCCGAACAAAATAGAATTTACATATACAATATATACTTTTACCATTGTCAGAAATACAAATTTAATATACTGGATTCCATAAAGTACTCTGTAAAAATATCTTTAAACAGAGGACTCAGAGATAATTAACTAACAATTAAGAAAGCAAGAATAAAATTTTAAATAAAAATTGCAATAACTACTAGCTGTTAGAATAATAAAGTGAGAAATATCCCTATCTTATTTAAAATATTTCAATTTTTTCAAAACGATTTTCAGCGGTCAAAGAGAAATAATCGAGCATATACTTTATTAAAAATTATAAATTATCGGTTATTCCTCTTTGAATTTAATAATTACATTTGAAAACAGAAAATTTGTGGTCTAAGGGAAGTAAACATAACAATTTTCCAATTCATAGTTAAGCTGAGGTTATATCGCTTACGTATTTTTAATCCAACTAAAAAAAAAACAACAAACATTCATTTAAGAAATGAAATACTAGCTTAATAATAACTAAATATCACTCAATTTATTTAATCAATGCTGTTAAGTTCATGATAAAAATTTAATTCTCCGCTTATTTTTAAAAAAGTTATTTTTGAAAAAAGAAAAAAAAAATGTCATCAAAGGGGAACAATCATGAAAATATTTCAGTTTGTAGTTTAGCCGAGGCTATATTTGATTATTTTAGTTTTGTTGAGAACAAAAAAACCTTTGATTTTGACTATAAAAAATTAAACATGAGCTTAAGATTAAATAAAAACAAAATGAAAATAAACTCACCAGGTTAAATATGGGTGTGTTAGATTTTCTCACATGTGTGTGTCTACTACTGCCAGGAGTTCTGGCATCATACAACATGGCACGCGAGTCGTCACCCACCTGGCGAGAAAGAGCTGGTACCAACCCACATGTGGCTGGATCATCATCAGCCACACCTATCTATTTCATCAATGTGAGACAATCGATTGATACAGGTCTACTGTTTTGTTGAATCTGATTTATGTGTGATGGTTACGTTTATTATGGGAAAGGTGGTCTGGAAGTTAGTTGGTAACTTTCGAACTTTCCATTAAGATAAACTGTAATCGTTGTGTAAAGAGTTGATGAAAGACAATTCGTTTGTTTTTAAGACAAAGCATGAAATGTAACGCTAATTGTGTGCCAGGTTCCTAAAAGAGCTGGGTGGACTCTGGGACTCCCTTCGTGCCAGACGACCAGAATTCGACCACAGTTCCATTGGGATTATTACCCTATGCTTACCACCCGACCACATCCCACCAACATAACTTATCAAATTTTAAAAAAAGTTGTCCTGTAGATATTTTAACGGTCCATTATATATATATATATATATATATATATATATATATATATATATATATATATATATATATATATATATATATATATATATATATATATATATCCTTTTTTGCTGCATAATCTTGTGAATTGTTCCCGGTAGCCCGAATATAAAACCTAAAGAAATTTTACAGCCTTTGCTACAGAGAAAATCTTTACGTTACATCGACCAGTGTGTTCACAGTTTTTTCTGCGCAGCCTACCAAAAGTGTACTGGGAACCACTTCTGGCAGGGGTCGTCTGAGTGTGATATCATCATCGATGACCTTTTAGGTCAACACTGCAGCGCTGGGTACTGGTTTGGGCTGCTCGTTGTGGAAGGTCATGTAAAGATGTTGATGTGAGTTTGGATTAAAGGACATGTAGAGATGTTGGTGTGAGTTTGGATTAAAGGTCATGTCAAGATGTTGATGTGAGTTTGGATTAAAGGTCATGTCAAGATGTTGATGTGAGTTTGGATTAAAGGTCATGTCAAGATGTTGATGTGAGTTTGGATTAAAGGTCATGTTAAGATGTTGATGTGAGTTTGGATTAAAGGTCATGTTAAGATGTTGATGTCAGTTTGGATTAAAGGTCATGTCAAGATGTTGATGTGAGTTTGGATTAAAGGTCATGTCAAGATGTTGATGTGAGTTTGGATTAAAGGTCATGTCAAGATTTTGATGTGAGTTTGGATTAAAGGTCATGTCAAGATGTTGATGTGAGTTTGGATTAAAGGTCATATTAAGATGTTGGTGTCAGTTTTGATTAAAGGTCATGTCAAGATGTTGATGTGAGTTTTGATTAAAGGTCATATTAAGATGTTGGTGTCAGTTTGGATTAAAGGTCATGTCATTTTTGGATTCTTCTTCTTCTTCTTTCTTAATTTTTAGTGTTGGAAGGGATCGAGCCTTATCTGCTAGAGGGTTTCAACTCGAGAACTTTTTTGAACCATGAACTTTTGCCGACTCGACCACGCCTCCATTATGTCCCCAGCTAACGAGCTTTATCTGCCCTAGAGATCGAACTCGAAACTTTTGGGTTTGGCAACCATGAGCTTTATAGAAAATCATGTCATGGTCTCGATGCCAGTTTAGCCTCAACTTTTAATATACAATGCACTTTTAGATCTGATATGCAAAATAACCCGAACAAACTATTACTTGTTGGTAAAAATTAATAAATCTAAAATGCACTTCAACATTTTATTGTTTTTATGTTTTATTTGTATGCAATTAGAAAATACATTGTATATGAGTTACGACGGAAAAAAGAGAGATGAAATAAAAGTTTTTTTGCTTGATGGATTTTGTTTCAAGCGTTTAAATGTTTAAAATCTTAATAAGGCAATTAGCTCCAAATATTTTTATTATTAAAATATTTGAGCTATTTCCCTTTACACATAAAAATCGCAAATTCGTTATCATCTAAATTCCGTAGGTGTCCTAGTATTATTGAAATAAACGATAGAATTGCTGCAGTGCCTCAAGAAAAGCAAATGTAAATAGGTCTGGTCTAGGGAAGTTGCGGGGAGGGTGGTGATACCCGCTAGGGTAACTCGGGTGACATCTAACAGTTAATGTTGGACGGTATTTCCTATACCCCAATTAAGAATTACGTTACAAGTAATGGGACATGTAGACCAGCTTTTTTGGGAAGATTTTATTTTTACAAAGTAAGACATTGCAAGAATCACCGTTTATATAAGCAGTTTAAGTTGCCAGATCAAAATTCACTAAAATAAGACGAAAATTATTAGATTTCAAAACTGATAGGCACGTATCAAGTCAAAAAACATTTAGTTTAACTCAACGTAAACAAAGTGCTATGGTGTAAATGTATTTTATTTACGTATCAAAAGCAATAACTTACATGCATCAAAAATTTTCAGAACAATTAAAAAGTAATTATTCAAATGATGTCAACAGTTTCATTGATATACAAAATAACGAAATGCGATTTATACACAGGCACTGTTAATTTAGGCAGTTTTGTTGATTACAGTAATATGATATATATATGTATATATATATATATATATATATATATATATATATATATATATATATATATATATATATATATATAATCAGTTGCAAACCTAGATTTTTTAACAAGGATGCATTTATTGTACACATTTTAAGTAAAGAGCCGCAGGATTTATTAGACATACACAATAAATGACATGCTATAAATAGATCTGGGTTTATTACTCTGTGCCAAGAAACTTCTTGGCCTACACTTTTTGGTATCTTATTTGAGTGTACAGTTGAGAATGGGAGGGGAAGGGGGGGGGGACCTAGAAACATGCCCATAGCCACGCCAATCAAAATTACTTTTAAGTTTAAACAAATTACAAATGACATATTTTGTTTTTAAGATGCGCATTTTTTGGGTACAAATTAAAACTTATCTTTTATATAAAAAATTGGTTTTCTCTTGATTTTGAGAGCAAACTTATAATTATTCCAATGCACATCTTTAGACATATTTTTCTTACTTGATAGGTACATTAGATATTCATCGTTAAAAACAAACAAGGGATTGCATTAATTTACATATAAACAGGAAGAAGTGCTAAATATCAGCATTACATTTCACACTAGGTGTCCTCTCTCGTCTACACTGTGTCCTGGGTTGTCTATTTACCGACAGCTACACCACTGTAAACATCTGGATATTTTACGGTCAGTTTAAATACCAGAAGATGAAACTTGTGCTGGAGTCACCCGAAGCACGTCTTGTCTAGCCCCGTGATTCGTGTGAGGTCACGTGACTCAGAGGGAGTCACGTGACTCAGAGGGAGTCACGTGACTCAGAGGGAGTCACGTGACAAATTAAGTCACGTGGTGTATATGTCCCAGTTGATTGGTTGATGTTGGTCAGCTGGTACACGGATGGTTCATGTGGTAGCCACACCGGACACCGTCCCAGTGGTCTCAGGATTCACCGTCGCCATGGTTACCTCGATTGTGGGTTTTCGGAAAGCACCAAACAGTTCTTGACCAGTCAAGAGGTAATACATAGAACATTGTATAGAATATTTCCCATCGGGGTATCTTCAGTAGTACGTGAGCAGAACACCTATTGATGAGTATCACAGCATCAGCTTTGAATGAGGGCATCAAACGTCTGTTAGGAGAGAAAAAAAAATTACTTAGATTTCTTTAAACTTTGAAGCAGCTCTATGGACATTAATAGACAGATAGGATGGACTGTGTGGGGGGGGGGGGGGGGGGGATATTGGAAAATCGATTTTAGGATTTGAATTGAATTCTGTCTACCCTATTAGTTATTGTTATCGAATTTTTATTGTTTTTTTTACTGATATCGCTCATGTTTACACAGTACAAAATTAAAAAAAAAACAAAAAAAAAAACTTATCACTGATGTTTACAACAAAAGTATAAAAACATCGCTGATATTTACAATCGAAGTATAAAAACCTACCTAATGGTTTCTGCTTTTGCGGAACAAAAAGCTTGGCTGGCTCCTTTGTTTTTCAAAGCTGCTGGGGGAGTGTCTGAGGGTGGTGGTGGGGGTGGGGTTGCCTTGGGGGTTGGGGTGTGGGGCGTTGGGCTGTTGGCTCATCATGCGACTGACGAATGTACGCACCGTCTCCTGGGCCTTGTCCTCAGCCATGCTGCCTGTGGGGGGAGAAAACAAAGTGCTGGTTAGTTCGTGTGTGTGGGGTGTGTGGGTGGGTGGGGGTGATATAAGTGTAGGTGATACAATGAAACAAGGATGTGTAAGGATGTACGAAGGAAGGTGAGTAGTGAAGTTACGTAACAAGACTAGGTGTGTCATATTAGATTATATGATAGGGATTTGATAAGATGGAATCACAGTAATGGAGCTGCACTGAGCGCCTCAAGGAAAAAGAAAACAGGGAAGGTCAATGGAGACAAGCAACTGACAAGAACAAGACTATGTTGGACTGACAAGAACAAGACTATGTTGGACTGACAAGAACAAGACTATGTTGGACTGACAAGAACAAGACTATGTTGGACTGACGAGAACAAGACTATGTTGGACTGACGAGAACAAGACTATGTTGGACTGACAAGAACAAGACTATGTTGGACTGACAAGAACAAGACTATGTTGGACTGACAAGAACAAGACTATGTTGGACTGACAAGAAAGTTGCCGGCAAAAGTGGAAAGATTTTTCTGTGGAGCCTGTGTCTCAAAGGCACAAGGAGGGTGACTAGATGGTGACAGGTATTACTTAGGATGTAAGGTATTGTATCCAATTGCGGGTATCGCACTAAAGTAAATGTATTAGATGACTAATATAGTATAGGATAACAAGCAATTTGATTTTTTTAAAAAAATTCTCTTTTTTTTTCCCTTTTCCTACAAGCAATTAGAGGAAGGGTGTAGAATTTGTTTCAACTAAACTAAGAAAGTTATTGAGTGTCCTTTGCATAGCAATAAAAGAATAAAAATAGTAAAAATAAGGGGAACATTGTTTGCTTATTTTAAAAGTTGATCACAATAAAAAAAATATATACTGCGGTTCTTTGATTTATTTTAACTTTGAAGAATTTTTTTTAAAAAGATATAGAAAATATTAAGAGAAAGAGTAATAATTACACATCAATACATTAAAAAAATAATCATTAAAAAAGTTTTAAAAAACCCACGTTTTCTGATTGAACTAAAAAGTAGAAAATAAATGCTATAGGCCCTACATCACAATAATGCAAGCGATCACTCTACTATAAGCGATGAAAAACGTGGGGCGCCGAAGTAAAAGTTATATTACTATTGATTAGATAATACTATTGACTTTTATTAGGGAGCTTGTAGAGAGTCAACAGTATTAGAAACTGTAAGAAAATCACGGCGCCCCACGTTTTTGCTCGCTTATAGTAGAGTGATCGCTTGCATTATTGTGATGTAGGGCCTATAGCATTTATTTTCTACTTTTTAGTTCAATCAGAAAACGTGGGTTTTTTAAAACTTTTTTAATGATTATTATTTTCTACTTTTTAGTCTTTGTCTGTTTGTTTGCATTAAAATCTTGCTATCGATTTTATCTTTTCACTTTTTTTGGGTAAACGAAGACAACTCGTAAAAAGACAACTCGTAAAAAGACAACTCGTAAAAAGACAACTCGTAAAAAACACGTTGTTTGAATACGTTACTGACTAGAACACATAGATTTGAACCCGTGTCGAGTGGGATAGCAATCGTGTGCCCAACCACTCGACCATATCGTCTCCCCCAAACTGGCCTACCTCCTGTAAGTTTAAACTCGGTTCAAGCTAAATTCTCTGCCCCTAAGCCTGTGGCGACATGTGATCGTTCGCTTCACTGCGCGCGAGGTACGCGTCGCTGGGTTTTTTTCTAATGGCTAGCAGAGGAGAATTATATATATAGATTATATAGCGGTCTAAAATGCTCAATAAAATGTTTCCATTGATCAATTTAGTAATAATAACAATTGAATATTCAATGGTCATCCAAAAGAAAGCTTCCCTGAAAATTTCAGAGCGCTAGCTAACTGGGAAGTGCCAGAAATTTCGATCGCAAGATTGGATTGGAAAGACAAACAAACAAATAAAAAAACAAACAGAGAAAGCAAGTTAAAGAAAACGTGGGAATATCCTACACTGCCTCTTGTGACTAAAAGGCTTGATTACCTCCCCTCTACGGTAGAGGTAGTAATAGTTCTCTCCCTTCTACGGTAGAGGTAGTAATAGTTCTCTCCCCTAGCGGACCCCACTCCACCCAGAGCGCCAATCAGCTCGTTTCACCTGTCAAATCAAAGGGAGACAATCGAACAAGAAACCACCCAAACAGATGGCCAGCGGACAAGGGCTCTGTAGTGACTCGGCGACAGACGAGTGAAGGGCAATAACTCTTCTTCTTAATGTTGACACAGGGGAGATGATAACAGCCTGTCAAGGGCGGTTAACTCACCGTGAAAAATAATCTAATAAGATTTCGAGGCGAAGAGTCGGTTCTGTTTAACTACTGGCGTTTGGTGAAACCCTATAGTGATACTAGCTTTTTACTTCAGAAAACAAAAATTTACTTTATTTTTTTTAGACTAAAATCGCACAAGTTATTAGAAATAAAAAAGTTCAATGCTAATTTACTGAATGATATCACGAATTGAAATCAAACCTAAGTATCGCTAAATGTAACTTCATTTCTTCGTAGGCTGTAGTACGGTACAACACGATATGCTAGTTTAAGACCAATTAGTAAAAAAAATTCCATGTCAATCAGAAAAAGAATTTGACAGACGAAGGCGCCATTGAAAAGAAAACAGGTCGTCACAATGTCCAGCACAGTTCGCTGGTCAGCCGCTTGCTGACATGGGAGACAAAAAATAATAAGGGGAGGTCACCACAATACAAGGGAGACTATACGGTAATCTCCTGCTCAGGGGAGAGAAAACCTGGAGAGATTGTGTTACGGTGCATTATTCAAAGGGGAGGCAAATCGCCCTCGGGGTACACGGCGAAATTACACCCCTCCAGCTCGTATTGTAGTTTAACCCCACCGCCCGTAGAGATGTAGGGTGGGGTGAAAAAAATCTGGAAAAAGGGAAGGGGGTGTGGGCGGTATGTTACCTGTACAGGCTCGGGGGGTCAGATTTAAATTAAGGTGACACTTGTCGCTGACCTATTATTTGTGATCCGTCTTGACCGGAGGGCGAGGAGGAAAAAAAAAAACAGGTCATAATTTAGTCTCAAGGGGGGCGATAATTTACGAGATGTCTAAATCCGAGGGGCATTGAACGGGGTTTTAATGGTGCTCTAGGAATCTTTAGGCTTGACACGAGTAAGTTAATGGGTGACAACAAGGCCCGGGGGTGAGAGGAAGGGGGGTGGGGAGGTATGCTGGCACCGGCCTGTTACCATACCCAGGTATTTCACCACACACCCATTATTTTTATCAAAAGAATTCACGGCAGGTTTTGATGGCAGTTTTACCTTTGGCGTCCTCAGGTAATAAGAAGGGTCGTAGCACCAACAGGTGTTGTTTTCTATAGGTGACCCGATCGGGTTTCCATACACGTTTAGAGGCTGAACTTAATTTATGACACACTTGGAATTCCATACACGTTTATAAGCTTATCTTAATATATGGTACACTTAAATTTCCTTTACACCTTTAAAAAAAAAACAACTTACAAAACCCATTAATTTAGTTAGATCGAATGTGTAACTAACTATTCTTCATGCTTAACTTTTTCTTCTTCGTTCATGGAGATTTATTTAATGACTTTTATCACTAGAATCGTCTACTTTGTTCTATTATTAATTGTTAAGTAAGCACTTGAGAAATGGTTTGTTGTTGTAGTAAATAATACATCTAATTACATCTATCCCTTCTTATGCCGAGGAACATTGAAACAGATGAACTCTACTTCCTCTGCCCGATGTATTTTGGGCACCATCGGGAAAAGATGATGAATCCATCTTATGATATCATTTTCATCCTACCCAGGTTGAATTTCCCGACAGCCGTTTTATCTATTATTTCCCAACAAGTGACGTATTGAGTTGACCTACATTCTTTCTAATTATTCTTCCTAAAGTGAAGTGCCTGCACTCTGGCAAATCCCCCCCCCCTCCACATTCAATTGTTTTGCCCGCATTATATTTCTCACGTATTTTTTCCAGACTAGAAAATGGGAGATAAAAAATAATAAAAATAAATGTTTTTGTTGTTGTTTGTTTTTTGTTGTGGTATATGACCTTAAGCCCTAGACTGTCTTTATAATTCAATCTATTTTTACACTTTTCCCCCTTCATAGACCCCCCCCCCCCCTTTTTTTTTTCTTTTCTCAACATAATAACACTGAGTTGAAATAACATATGCCGATAATTAATGTTGTACATCAAAGCAGTGAGCAAACATAGTTGTTCCCCATTTCATTTGTGCACACAGAGTTGTCCCCCTGTCGTACAAGCACAGAGAGTTATCCCCCTGTCCCACGAAAAAAAAGTTGTCCCCCTTGCACTACCATCTCTGGCACAGCTGCTGTCGTCTCACGGAATGCCAGCTGGCCCAGTATCGTTCACGCCCACCGCAACATCGATACCATACATACCACAAATCAATGCGATACTTCCTATTCCACAAATTATTGTTTACAACATCATTTTTAAATTTTGAAACCAAAATATCTTCATACTTAAAAATATTTATGAATTAACAATTAACTGATTGGACGAACTGTGATTTGATAAACGATTACACAAGAGCGATTACGATTACTTGAATGCACTCTTGCCCACATTTCAAACTTTGCCCCCTCGGTTAGTCGCGCGGTTCGCACGGTCTCCGCCCCACCGCCCCCTCCCCTCCCCCAGCGTTACGACACCAGCTGTTGCAGCCCTATCAAATTGTAGGGCCCGCTGATGGCCAACCTGATGGCCCATTCAGGCCACGATTAGACGGTTCCCACAGTGTCACAGATGCAAGTCTCTGAATATCTTAGTCGAACTCGATCGGTTTTGTTAAGTATTTCAGTACGGGGGGGGGGGGGGGGGGGGAAGGATCATGACATGTGAGGTCAGGTTGTTAGGTTATAAAAAATCAGAAAATTTACGTTGCTGTAATTCATTATGTTTCTCGTTAATTAAATTATTAGAAATCTCCCCCACACCACCCCACCCCCACACGTAATCGTGTTAATACCAGCGTCTGTTGTAGTTTGGTGATACCGAGACTTTTAATAGATGCTTAAGGTAAACAAAAATGGTAGACTTTACTTTTATGGCATTAATAAAGCTAGGTACGTGAATTATATTAAATAATTATTACAGTGGGGAGGGGGGTTGTTAAAGGTTCTGGAGGAAGTAAGGGAGGGGTGGGGCATAAGGTAAGGTTGTGGGGGAAGTAATGAGGGGTGGGGGCATACATTAATTTTTTTATTTTATTTACCACAATACATGCTTTACTCAACACAGATGTGA
This sequence comes from Physella acuta, assembly GCF_028476545.2. Lineage (NCBI taxonomy): Eukaryota > Metazoa > Mollusca > Gastropoda > Physidae > Physella > Physella acuta. The sequence continues at coordinate 247,806 of NW_026731846.1, read as the reverse complement.
GACGAAGTCCTCCCCCTCCCACCACCCCCACCACACACGGTGAGTGATGCAAAGGTGACCCTTGTGACCTTGACACGACCACCTTAACCCCGTCCTCTGATCTGCGTGAGAAACTCGCGAGAAAATCCGATGCTGGAATAGTGGGACACCTGTCTTGCTCACTAAATACAATGGTCACCCATGGTCCGCTTAACGGAACAGTTCAATGCCGACATTGTGTTCAGTTGTACATCTATTACTTGTGGCCCCTTTAACGGAACAGTTCAATGCCGACACTGTGTTCAGTTGTACATCTATTACTTGTGGCCCCTTTAACGGAACAGTTCAATGCCGACATTGTTTTCTGTTGTACATCTATTATTTGTGACCCCTTTAACGGAATTGTTCAATAGCGATATTTTAAAAACTTCAACCGTATCGTTTCACTCGTAAAACGAAATGTGTTAAAAGATTATATTTTATAAATAAAATAAAAATGTTATAAGATTCCAATATTTAAAAAATCACTCGTGCCAGGTATTGATTTAACGCTGAGTTCACAGCAAATAGCGAAAGAACGACCGTTAATGTCGCGATCACCTGGCTATAAATCCTTGCATACCTCGCGTTGTTTCGTGCAGGCGCCGCCATCTTGGGAGCTAATCGCCGGCCCCGGCGTGCGTGTCACGCAAGCATCTAAAGATGGCGGGCGACGTTCGTAACACAATATGATCAAATACAGGTCACGTGACGTCACGGTGCGAAAATTGTACGATATTTATAGAATGGAGGCGGTTTAAAGAACGATTTCATAATGATAAAATTTGATTACTTTTTCATAATAGATACTGGCTTTGAAAAGATAATGAGATATAAATTTTAATTAGAATTTTAGATTTTAAATGTAGTTGTGGCTTTTCAAACCATTCACTCACTTCGACAACACATTTAATTTTCTCACGAACTTCCACTCATACATAATATTGGATATTTCGTGATTATTCTTTATTCAATAATTAAAGTGACGTTTCGCCATTTAGTCTGTGAGTTTTTACAAGCCTAACTAACACTTTTCAACTCGATTTATTATTTAAAATTGAACAGGTATATTGTGAAATATAACAAGTCATATATAACAAGTTTTAGAAAATTACAGATGTTTGATGACAGACGGAACAAATAACGTGGGAAAAAGTTGAGATGGCACCGGAAAAGATTTGACAATAAGGAAATCTGTGACGCGAGACAGTGGAGAGGGTAGATGGGAAAGGGCCTTCTGCGGGCCTTTTGATAGCGCGTGCATTGATCACAGGGCGGCGCTGAAGGGGTGAGCGATGGGGTTTTTTATTCTGCGACGGCCGTGTGAGTGTCTGTTGCGCGTGTGGGAAAATTCGCGTCTGCTGTGGTTGGGGTGGGGAGTGGGAGGCTGATAAAAAATTCGCGCCAGATTTTTTTTGAAAACAATTTTTTTTAAAATAAAAATAATGTGTTCGGGGTTTTTGTAATGTGTGAGGGGGGTAAAAAGATGTAGGGTGAAGGGGGCGTCTTCTCCATGTTGTTTTTCTCACCAATGGTGCCGGTGGGGTCGTGTAATACGGCTTTGTTGGGGGACGGGGAAGTGTGGGACGGGACAAGATGTCGAGGGGGAGGGGGAGTCTGAAAATATGGCACCTCTAGAACAGGGGGGGGGGGGGGGGGTTGGAGTGAACACATAAAACATATAAAGAAAGAGTGTGATAGTCATTTTAAGAAAAGATTTCGATGGGCTGAGAAGAAAAGGATGATTTTCGTACAATGGATGAGTTTCCCTTTTTTTTAAAGGGTTGATTGTGATGGATGAAAGTGAGCAAGACGTACCGTGTTTTTGTCTGAACCGTTCCAGTAAGGCTGTGTGGAGCTCTTCAATGTATCTCACCGCCTCCTCGATGACTTGAACCTGGGACATACACAAATATTTGGTTAGATGACGTGTTTCAAAGGGGAGTGGTGGTGATAAATATCATCTTGTGGTGAGGGGGGGGGGGGGTGATAAATATCCTCTTTTGGTTGGGGATGGGAGGGGTTGAGCAGATGTGGAATGACTACATGTAATTTACATGAGTAGCATAATGAGCCGTATGGCACTCAGACATGCCATTTACAAAGCCCAGTGTTGAAATATAATGTAGAAGGAAACAGGTCGAGTATCTTTCAGAAGGTTTAGTTTATCTTTAGATAAGTTTACTTTGAGATTAATAAACTTTAAGTTTGATAGTAATACTAAGGATGCTTGAAGAAAGCGTTTAAGTCACATTATTGAAACATGACATTTTAAAAAAAAAATTAGGTATATATATATATATATATATATATATATATATATGTGACCTAGGCTAGTTGCATCTATCCTGTTCGCAACGCCCAATGTGACCTTTCCCGAGTCTATCCTGCCCGACAACGCCAATTGTAACGAGTTGAACCACTCATGCTACACAACATCGACTACAGTAGAAAGACTCGAAGATGCAGGTTCGCTATTGATCCTTTTATTACATGAATCAAGAAATGTTTCAATATAACACAATGAATCAACAGAGATGTTTCACAATAATAGTCTGAATCAACTGACCCCCTAACAGTCCTCACTAGGCTTCATATAACTGAATCCACATGTCTATTGTCCTTTTTAACACAATATAACCAACTTGGGTATGTCACCCAGACTGACTGATCTAAAGCAAGCGACGACGACGGAAGAGAGAGATGAGCTCGCTGAAACGGGAAGAGAGAGATAGCGAGTCCTGCCGTGCCCTCCTATTTATGCCTTGTATCCGTACTCGTCCCCGTACTTGTATTCCTCCGTAATCGATACTTGTACTCGATCTCCGACCACCAGTTGCGTAGTTCAAACGTACAGACCGTAAAATAACATCTGCGTCCTATCCATCAAAGTTGACAGGCCGTCTGAATACCGTTTCCCAAAATAGCACGCCTTGGCTTTGAGGTTGTTATCAGCCCGACCCAATAAGCCACCTGTTATCGGTTGCATCAGACCAACACCGTGTCTCGGCTTCTCGTTCGTTATCATTTGTAACTGGTAGTTAGGCCTACCCCAGTTACATCCACCCCTGCTTTTTTTGTGTGTTTTCAACCACAAACAACGCCTGGCAGGTGCACTCCTCCAAAGTCAATCGCACAGTCGTAAAAAAAAAATCTATTGTTCCACTCACTGTCCACGACGTTCCATTCGTATACGATTGACAGTTCTACCTATTTCACATATCAACTGTGTCTACACCATCTTTCTGAGACACAAAACAGTTCTAGAATTCACATCCACCCTTTCCATTTGGTGACTTCACCAGTTCACTTTTATAGCTTTTTGAACAGTCTGTTCTCATACCAGCGCGACCATGAAAGACTTGATGGTTGCTGACAAAAAATTTCGTATTCCTTCTGTTCCTTAAACTTCTCCGCGGACCACTTATCTGATGGTCTACCGTCTCTCTGCTTCTGGAAGGAACGGGATCCTCTTTGTTGCCGTTATCCTCCACTTGTGTATCGCGGTTGTTCTGATGATGGTGATATGGTTCCGGGATGGGTATGTGAATTACCGTTATAGTTTCCGGTTCCCTAATTGTCTTGGATTTCCTTGTGTGTACTTGCTCTTCTTGCCTATTCCAATATTTCTTTAATTGAGCAATATTCGCCCACCGATCCGGTTTGGCGTGATCGATGGGTCTTATCTTAAAGGGGCCACCTGCTGCTTTAGGCATCTCCACGACTTGCCATATCTCCTGTCCCCAGAGATCGTGGATTTTGTTTCTGCCTAACGGGTGGCTACGCAGTAATACCCTGTCATTCAGTTTGAGTGGCGGGTCCTTCGTCTGTATCGGCGGTTCCCTTCGCCGAGATTCATGTTCTAGTCTTTCCTGTACTACCCTGTACATTTCTCTAATTCTTCTCATATGTTCATTCACATATTCCAGTGCGGTGTATGAGCCAGTCATACTCTCCTTTTTTCCTAAGAACAAATCAAGAGGGAGTCGAGCCTCCCGTCCGAACAGCAACATGTATGGCGTAAAGCCGGTTGTGGCATGTGGTGTGCAGTTGTATAGATATACCAACTCTGGGAGAAAATCAGGCCAACGTTTTTTCTGTTCAGGTTCTAGCGTACGCAGCAAATCATGCATGCTGCGGTTGAACCGTTCACACTGTCCGTTTCCTTTCGGATTAAATGTGGTTGTTCTAGATTTGTTGATCCCGTAGTGGCTGCACAGTTGGTTAATTACTTCTGACTCGAAAGCCCTTCCTTGGTCAGAATGTAATTGTCTTGGTATGCCATATTTGATGAACCAATGTTCTATTAAGACCTTTGCCACTGTTTTGGCAGTCTGATCTCGTGTGGGCACCGCCACAGTCCATTTGGTGAAAACATCAGTCATTACCAACACATGTTCCGTCCCATCCGATGATTGCTCCAACGACGTAAAATCCATAGCCACAATCTCTAGTGGTTTTGTCGCTAGTAGGTGTCCTGATGGCTGTCTCATTTTGACAACTGGCATTTTCGCATGCTGACACCTCACACAAGCCTCACAATGGCGTTTGACCTCCATTTCCATATTGGGCCAGTAACACCTCCGTCGTAATATTTTGTGGGTTCTGTCCTGACCCTGGTGTCCTGCCCTGTCATGTGCCAACCTTAGCACTTCTTCTCGTAATTGTCCAGGCACCACCACCTGGTGTATTGTCCCATCAATTTGGTCATGAATTCTCCGCATGAGAACACCATCCTCTATACTGAGACGGTTCCACTGACTCAGTATTTTCTTTGTTTCTCGACCAAATTGTTCTCTTTCCCTTCTTCCTGGGAATTTTTGTTCCTGGACGTGTTTCAATAGCGGTTGTAAGCCACTATCCGTTCTCTGGGCATCTCTTATCTTTTGGTGATTAAGGCAATTAAAATCACTACTGTCCATATGTTCGGGTTCCGTGGATATGTGCTCCACCCCGGTCTGCCCGTTCTGCATCACTTGTACCCCATGAGGGATATCTGTTGACGCTCTGACCTCACATATTCCTGTCAGTGTTTCTTCCTCATCACCCGGTCTCTCGTAAGGATTCCTTGATAAGGCGTCCGCATTGCCATTGGACCGCCCCGGGCGATACTTTATCTCTAGGTCAAAGAGTGCCAATTCTGCTGCCCATCGCTGTTCGATGGATCCCAACTTTGCTGTCTTTAGGTGGCTCAAGGGGTTATTGTCAGTGTATACCACACATTTAGCACCTAAGAGATAGTCCCTGAATTTTTCAGTCACAGCCCATTTTAATGTCAAAAGTTCTAGTTTCATGGCGCTGTAATTTGTCATGTTCTTCTCTGATTCCTTCAGAGCTCGACTGGCATACGCAATAACCCTGAAACCTTGCTTTTGTTGTTGTGATAGCACAGCTCCCAGACCTTTAGAGCTGGCGTCAATTTCTAGCCGAAATGGTTTGTCAAAGTCTGCGTATCCCAATATCGGCGCCTCTGTCAAAGCCTTTTTCAAGAGCTTAAACGAGTTCAGGCATTCATCAGTCCATAATTCACCTATCAGTTGTGTTTTACCTTTCTTTTTCTCCTTACTGTGTTTCTTTGTCATTTTGTTTACCAAGTCATGCAATGGTGCGGCAATTTTTGCAAAACCCGGCACAAATTTTCTATAATAGGAGGCAAAGCCCAAGAATGACCTGACCTCTACCGTAGTTGTTGGTTGTTTCCATTCTTTAACAGCTGCAATTTTATCTGGGTCAGTGGCGATGCCATCCGACGAAATCACGTAACCCAAAAAATGTACCGATTTCAAACCAAAGCAGCATTTGTCTGGGTTCAGCTTTACTCCTATCTCCCTAAGACGGAGAAACACTTGTTCTAATCTTTTTAGATGGTCCTCCCAAGTTTTTGAGTAAACTAGAATATCATCCAAATACACCAACATTATTTGAAATAGAAAGTCACTCATAGCACTCTGCATTACTCGCTGGAATGTAGCAGGTGCATTAGTTAGACCAAACGGCATACGGGTCCACTCGTACAGTCCCAGTGGAGAAATAAATGCAGTTTTATGTTGATCGTTGGGGTGCATGGCCACTTGGTGGTAGCCACTAGCCAAATCCAAGGTAGAAAAAAATCTTGCTCCCCCCAACGCATCAAGACATTCATCAATACGAGGCAAGGGGAATGCATCCCTTCTTGTGATATTGTTCAATTTCCGGTAATCACAACACAGTCTTATCTCCCCTGACTTCTTTTTTACCACTACTATCGGTGCCGCATAAGGGCTCGTACTGGTTGTAATAATTCCCTTTTTTAGTAGATCGTTCAGGTGTGCTTTCACCGCAGAGTAGTGACTTGGTGGCAATCTTCGATAAGGTTGCGCCACCGGCTTGTCTTGTAGTAAGGGTATCTGGTGTTTTATTACTTCCGTGTACCCCAAATCACCCTCATACGAGGCAAATATATCACTGTATTTCTTCAGCAATTCATTTAGTTTTGGGTCCTCAGTTTTCGGGAATGTATATGATCGGCCATCTTCTTTCTTCACCTCGGCCGTCACATTGACCGACCTAATTGTTACTTCATTACTACTGGTATTGATCAGTTCGATGCACTGTGCCGACCGTTGTACCTCGACGTTCTGTGGTACTCCTACCAGAGTGTTAGGCGGTATAAAAATTTCTTCATCCAAAACATTTGCTACCAACCCTTGAACTAGTCCGTTTTCCGCTGATGTGTATGTCCGCAGTAACACGACGCCTGCCCTCAGTGCGGCGCCACATGGTTCTATCATCACATCACCATTCACGCTTCTATCACCAATTTTTAATGTGATTGCCTTGACCGTGTTTGCCGGGACTGCTGTCCTTCCTCTGGTCTTGGCAAACCTGGCCAACTTGGATCCCCGACCTGGTGTGGTCGATCCGACAATATTTGTAGGAAATTCTGGCAACTGGCCAAGAATATTCATGCCCAACAGGCAAGGTATATTTGACACATTTGTCTCTAGGTTGTGTTTCGTCACGAACACCCCAACCTGCTTCAACCTATGTCCTGCCACCACGACATCCGCCAGAAAATAACCACAGTATGGAATGGTTAGTCCATTAGCTGCCGTCAGGCGCATGCATGTGTCAGACCTCAACCTATGGTCTTTTCCTTTCATCCATTTGGTGTAAAAATTTTCCGTGATCGTCGTCACCTGGGAGCCTGTATCCACAATTGCCTTCACCGCGATGTCCCCAATCGTAATCACCATTTCAGGACAGACTCCCATCATTTTGCTTCTTGGGCCATACCCTCGCCCCTCTGTAGCCTGGCCCTGCCTTACAGAGGACGACCGTTTCCCTGGCAGTACCGTGCCATATGTCCGGGTTGTGAACAAGACAAACAAATTGGCCGACCGTCGGCCGTCCATTGGAGTGATGGCTTGGCCGGACGCGGCCGTCCAACCCGTCCCTGTTTTGTCCCGTTCTTTTCCCGATTCTCAGCCGTTGACCTGCTTTCCAACCTCTCCAAACGTTGGTCAACCTTATCTAGGTGGGCCAACAGTTGAGCCATCATGGTCTCCATCGTGTCGGCCCCTGTGGGTGGGGATTGTCTCTGTTCAGGTACAGAAACTTTGTCCACCGAACAGTTCGATTGGTCCTCATCCTCGGACCTGCGGATCGCTGAGTTCCTGACCTGAAGGAAGGTCAACTGCGGGTCTTTGTGGACCTCCTCTTTCAACTCTCTTCTTAGGATCGGGGTTGCCAGCCCCTCAATGAAATGGTCCCTCAGTAGGCGTACATCAATGTTCGGTGTTTTGACCTTTACCGAATCAAAGGCACTGTTCATCCGGTGTGAGTACTCCATCACACTCTCCGCCAATCTCTGCCTCAAGCCTACGAACCCTGCCAGCAGTTGCGATCCCGACCGTCTCTCCCCAAAGGTCTCCATAATCAGATCCAGCACCTTATCTGGATCTGATTGGATGGTTTTATCGTGGCATTTGACCTCTGCCCTAACCGTCTCTCCTATGCTGCCCATCAGCAGTCTTAATCTTTCCTCTGGTGACATGCCTCTCGAGGCCCAGGCCGCTTTGACCTCTTCACTGAACCTGTTGGTTAAAGTGGGATCCCCGTCCCCGTAAAATTTGTTAATGTGGGACTCTCTGGGTAGGACCACTATATGGGTCTGCTTCTCGTCCAGAGTAGACATTTTATTCCGTAAGTAAAACAAAAGAGTTCTTTCTTACCGTGTGTATATGAAAAAATTTTCCTCGATTTTCACAGTTCCTGAATGTCCGAATTCACATACACACAAAACACAGTTATGCACAAGGTTGACTATGGGTGCCTAAATCGGCAAGTCTAGTTTAATTCATCCTGCTCGCAGCGCCAAATGTGACCTAGGCTAGTTGCATCTATCCTGTTCGCAACGCCCAATGTGACCTTTCCCGAGTCTATCCTGCCCGACAACGCCAATTGTAACGAGTTGAACCACTCATGCTACACAACATCGACTACAGTAGAAAGACTCGAAGATGCAGGTTCGCTATTGATCCTTTTATTACATGAATCAAGAAATGTTTCAATATAACACAATGAATCAACAGAGATGTTTCACAATAATAGTCTGAATCAACTGACCCCCTAACAGTCCTCACTAGGCTTCATATAACTGAATCCACATGTCTATTGTCCTTTTTAACACAATATAACCAACTTGGGTATGTCACCCAGACTGACTGATCTAAAGCAAGCGACGACGACGGAAGAGAGAGATGAGCTCGCTGAAACGGGAAGAGAGAGATAGCGAGTCCTGCCGTGCCCTCCTATTTATGCCTTGTATCCGTACTCGTCCCCGTACTTGTATTCCTCCGTAATCGATACTTGTACTCGATCTCCGACCACCAGTTGCGTAGTTCAAACGTACAGACCGTAAAATAACATCTGCGTCCTATCCATCAAAGTTGACAGGCCGTCTGAATACCGTTTCCCAAAATAGCACGCCTTGGCTTTGAGGTTGTTATCAGCCCGACCCAATAAGCCACCTGTTATCGGTTGCATCAGACCAACACCGTGTCTCGGCTTCTCGTTCGTTATCATTTGTAACTGGTAGTTAGGCCTACCCCAGTTACATATATATATATATATATATATATATATATATATATATATATATATATATATATATATATATATATATATATATATATATATTATATATACGAATTATATTAATATTTATCCTAAACATGTTTTGTATTGATGGTGGAAGTTCTGGGTTGGGGTGGGTTGGAAGAGAAAGGGACGTGTTAAAAATGTGGTTAGAGTAAAAAGGTTCTGTTACCTTGGAAACGTTTTTCTTGGATGCTACGGACGGGACCAGAGCCCTGAGCTTAGAGTACTCCCTCTCTCGGATCTTCCTCAGGTGCATTCTCACCTGTCTCCTAGCAACCACCTGGGCAGCGGAGACCCGGGTGTGTCGGTAAGATGTCACGGTGACCATCTGAGGAGAAAGGTGAGACAGGTAAGTTATGTGTAGATAAGGTGAGACAGGTAAGTTCATGTAAGGTGAGACAGGTAAGTTCATGTAAGGTGAGACAGGTAAGTTCATGTAAGGTGAGACAGGTAAGTTCATGTCTAGATAAGGTGAGACAGGTAAGTTCATGTAAGGTGAGACAGGTAAGTTCATGTCTAGATAAGGTGAGACAGGTAAGTTCATGTAAGGTGAGACAGGTAAGTTCATGTAAGGTGAGACAGGTAAGTTCATGTTTAGATAAGGTGAGACAGGTAAGTTCATGTCTAGAGAAGGTGAGACATTAGTTCATGTCTAAGGTGGGACAGGTAAATTCATGTCGAAGGTGAGATAGGAAGTGCATGTCTAGACATGTCCAGGTCTAAATAACATAGAAATGTAAGGTATTCTATGTGTAACTTAAAACAAATTTGGAAAGTAATTAAGTTCATTATTTCATAACCCAAGAACAAGAAAGTCAACTAAATTGTCGAAACACATCAAATAATAGTTAAGTCATTTATCACAGAATCTGTTTAAATATTTATTTTCGTTATTTTTTCTTTTATCCTCACATGACAATAGCATAAAAGTAGAAACGTTATTCCGCTACTAGTCAGAACTGCGTATTCCTACTACTAGTATCGCTGACAAGTATAACCACCCTAAACCTAACCTTAAGATTGATTATGTTAATCTATTCGCAATACAAATACATGAGCACGGCTAATCGATGGGGAACCATTATTTCACGACTCCATGTAACGGCGAACACCTGAAGAAAAACGTTAATTAAATTATGTCTCATTTCAGTAATTACACGCATCCGTCTAAACGTGTAATTGAAAATGTGAATTACTTCCCTTGCTATTACGCCCATAAAGGCAAATGACTCATTTTTAATTAAACGAAAACGGGAAGCTTTAAAGAAAGCTATTGCCCTAAAGGCGTATAACCCACGGAGAAAGACCATGTTTCCATTAAGTTAATGTTGGACGAAAAATGCCTTCACTAAGACGACTTTCTTCCCTTGCTAAACACAAGGACGTGCCTGATCACAATGAAAGGGGGATCACCCACTTCAGTGCGGTCACAGTTCTCCGGGCCGAAAGGGAGGTTAAAATGGATTGGGCGAGGATAAAAAGGGGGAGATTACCGAGACCAAGGGCGTGAAAGATTGATGTTAGGTCACATAAGATGAGCTAGGCAAGGGGTGCTTGAATCACCGGGTAGAAACACATACAGCCATCTGTCACCACATACCAATGGTGGCATACATACATACATAAATTATATATATATATATATATATATATATATATATATATATATATATATATATATATATATATATATATATATCCGTTCCTTTTAATCAGAGTGAGAGAAACTTGACATTTCCGATATCGATACACAAAGAAGAATAAAAGAAGATACACAAACGAACAATAACCACATGCGTATCCGTAAACCTAACCATAGTCACTGAATTCTGTGTCTAAACCCCATCTGTTCGTTGTCTATTTACGTCGCGTACTGCAGTAGATAAATCACGCGCCCAGCGGTCCGGTGTATAGTCGTGCTTGCATTGGGTGACAGCTCAAAACCAGAGGTGCAAATATTTCATCCCATCTATCTCTCATGCATGTGTGTGAAACACAAACAGAAATCAATTTGCCACGGCAGAGGTGCAGGTGACTCGCAAGGTGAGAAAAATAAACCAAAGGTTATTTTTTTCTCTAAACCAAGGGGCCATAACTAAACACAAGCGCCATGCAAAAAACCCCATTCATCAAATTGATGTTTGCCAAAGCGTGCTTCGACCTACCTGTGAGCTGTCAATTGGGAGGGACTGAGTCGGGGGGGGGGGGGGGGGATGAAAATACAGAAATAGAACTGTAAGAAATAGAGGTAAACATTACTTAAATAAACACTCATTTATCATCTACGGAAAAAAATATGTCTGGCGACAACTCTGTATAAAAGTTGTTTCCCCTTATCAAAAGCCGGATTTATTTCCCTTGGCCCGATCTAATTAATCAACGGAAATTGTCTGACAGTTCCGCTTGTCCTTTTAATGCAAACATATCCGATTCGTTGTTTCAGACACATAAAGGATTTGCGGGAAAAAAAATTCCGATGGTTTATTCCGCGGAGAATCAGTGTCTAAACAAACAAACGAACGAACGAACGAACGAACAAACAAACAAACAAACAACGAGTAAACGTTTGAGCCCTTGTATTTAGAATAATACGGTCGGTTCTAATGTGTTGGAATAAACGTTTTTATCTGGAACCTAAATAAGAAGGAAACAGAATGTCGAGTAGAAGCGAAGTTACGACCAGCTAATGCCCCCCCTCCCCCCCCCCCCAAAAAAAAAAACAAGAAAAAACGAACAAGCAAAAAACAACGCAAAATGATCAGATACTAACATTAATTGGGAGACTAGATAGTGCAAGTAAATAACATTTAGGCCCTTTACAAATGCCATCAAAAGCTTTTGCAATATAAACATATATAATATTAAATATATTTTTATTTTTATTTTTATTGGTTACGATAATAATAGTGATATATAATTATAAATCTTTGTTTTTAAAATCTCTCTATAACTCGCATTCCTGAACTTTACACAGTTTGACCATCATTCGATGATACATGAGCCGACAATTTGACCACTGAGTGACCGATACCATGACCTTTGTGACCTTAGGACCGCTTGACCTTAGTAGCCGTTGGATCCTGTGTCCTTCATCTCCCCGCGACAGTCACTTGTCTAAATAGGTTTTACGGTCACACGTACCAACGGGTACATATAATATAAATTCTTTTAAAATGTGATAACACAGGCCCTCTAGCTATTGGAGAAGGGGGAGATAAGCGAGTGTACGTCAGGCACATTTAGCTCCCCTTGATTGCTACGTCATTTATCACAAAGTGGTCACATCCGGGCTAATGGGGTCAGCGCAGAGGTCAAGGGAAGATAATGCAGTGATACCGAGGGGTCGCGGGAAATTATTAATGGCAAGCCGTGGGAACGCTCAATTGAATAACATATTACGTCACAATGCTACTTCCGGTAAAGGCCGATGGCTGCCAAACATCATTTTGATGTTATATATAATATATAGTTCCTATATATATAATATAGGGCCTAAATATATAATATAGGGCCTATATATATATATATATATATATATATATATATATATATATATATATATATATATATATATATATATATATATATATATATATATATATATATATATATATATAACGTCAGGTCATGCACCTGATGTTATCTTAATGGCTTAGTTCAAAGTTCAGCGTACTTAAGACAAATTGAGCATTGTTTCCATTTGAAGGATGTAATCACACACCAGGGGCTATATTTAGACATTTCTATTTTCCTATTTTGTAGCTATAACGGACGACGTTATCGCTATGGAATGGCAGATAACAGAGCATTCCTTTTTTATCCCTATAAAAATAAACCCACTACATGCTACATATCACGTGCGGTTATTGCTACAACCTAATTAGGTTAAGTTACTCAACACTTATTCTAATAGTCATAACGTTATTTTTTTATGTTAATAATATATTAAAATAACTTCAAATAAGCGTAAATATAAGTGTAAAACCAAATGCTAGATAGAGCATAGAATTATAGTTCATTTTTTCAATCTTAAGAAACAAACACAAAAAATTGTTCCGACACAAAGTCTACATCGGATATATCTATTTCCACCAATAACAAAACTGGGCAATATTAAAGGGCTATAACTCCAGACCAAAGACATAATTTATCCTCCGAGTGGTTTCTTTAATCTACCAGAGATCAGACACCGGTTTGTTCCGTCCATCTCGCGTCCACTACACTAAAAAAAATGGTATTGTGTAGGTATTAAAGGGCGACCACTGGCAGTCCTTTCATTAACTCACCGGGGCATAGGCCAGCTGCAGGGTAGACACAAACGAGCTGCTTCGAGGGAAATTATATAGGACCCGAGGTGAATAGGATGTACCGGCATGGGCATTGTGGGGCAGAAAGGGAGAGAAGAAAGGTAGGAAAACAGGGGTAGGCAATACAATACAAATTCAATATTACTGTAAAAACTCTACTTGTTATACTTATATTTTAATTAATTAAAAAAATTAACTTTCTAAAATAAAAATAAAAACAACACCTACACATCTGTGCACGATATGGTGGATTATTTTTAAATTAAAGAACGAGTTTTGTTTCTTTTCCTCTACCTTAACTTAATATGGTATGTTAGATAATAACAAATATTTATAGTTTACATTGCATAACCTTAAAAAGTGCAATGTAAGGACAGGGAAAGCTTATGTCTTTTATAATTATTTATTTTTATTTTTACTATCTACACTTTTTCTACAGTGAAGCGAACGAAGTGGAGGTTTACAGTAAACCTATGGTCAATACCACTCCAGATCCTCCCTTTTTTACACCAGCCTTTGACCTGACCTCGACATGCCCCCCTCTGCACCTGGCCCTGCCTGACCCCCGGACAAGCCGATAGATAACCGCTGTCCATCCACCTACCCTTGGTCAAGCTTCTCCAATTCACGTCGCGGTGGCTGGCCTGTCCATCAGCGTTAAGCTTGCGGCGCTGACCACAATAGCCCTGTCCTCAGATGTCCTTTTTTTTATACATCTGGACTCGAATGACCCCCCCCCCCCCCTTTTCCCCAAACACCTCTTCAAAACGTTATTCCGCGCCATTTATTTCACGCCGTCGTTAACGACCGGTGTCTTCTGTCAAAACCTGAGTTCCTTTACACCCCCCCCCCCCCCCTCATCCCCTTCACCGCCCCTGGACTCATCTTGTCAAATTAAAACTTTTCAAACCGTTTGTCATTGTCACCTCAGCTGTCAAACCTGCACACCTACACTAGAAAAGTGGACAATTTTCGCTGCATGATTTATTCGCCACGGAATTCCATTAAAGCGGGCGCTATTGTACACTAGCAGGAAAAAAATCTGAAGAAACGTCTCCATGGCTTATACATTATACGCTTTCACCATTCAACACATTCTCTGGTCAGAAAACTTTGCTACGCTGGTTCTAATACGACTTATAAATTACTTATTTAAAAAAAAGTATTAACATATTTTGCGGTTATTTGTAAATTATACATTACAAAAAGTTCAGAGTTTGTGTATATATATATATATATATATATATATATATATATATATATATATATATATATATATATATATATATATATATATATATATATATATATAGTCACAAGTAGATTAGTTACTTTTCGTATCAACAATAGCCAATGCAGAGCCTGGCCGGAACGGCAAATGAAAGTTATAAACATTGCTATCAAAATATTGGCAACCTTTTCTGTTTCAAAGACATCTGGCGAAATGAACCAGAACGTAAAACTAGATTAGGCCTACAATTCCAAGAATGATTTGAAATGGAAGAGACACACAGTACATTGAGTAGAAGGTGATACCGTTAATATTAAATACCATTGCATTTTTACTTGCACGCGTGCTTTGTAGTGTATGGTATGGTTACATTAATCTGAGCATTGAATCTATAGTGTTTATTTGCCAATTACAAATAGGTGGTCTGTTACTTATGACAATGTCACTTGTAAGATATCCTTCTCGATAACATTCCTAGTCTAAAAGTTTAAATTAGACCAAAGATCGCACGCCAGTCTCACACAATATCAGTCACCAAATTAAAGTCAACTGACACCCATTAATTAACACCACCAATGTTAACAATGTCAGGAATCTGGTGGGCTATAAAACGCCTATCATTAAGTGACATCATTATACGATAACATTACGCTAATCTCATGTTTTGCATACGTCTGTATTTATTGCATATCTCAGCCTGTGTTTGCATGGCATAACAATAGAGGTACACACAGCTTATTGCAGACTGGTGAACTAATCATATGCACATAATTTAACGAGTCACATAAATATGGTATAACTAACAACATATACATACTATAAATAGCTACATGCAGATGGTATAGTTAGTCATTTATATGTGGTATAACGAGTCACATACAGATGGTATAACTAGTCACATGCAGATGGAATATCGCCATATACAGTTGGTATTACTAGCCACATACAGATGGTATTACTAGCCACATACAGATCGTATAGCTAGCCACATACAGATGGTATAACTAGTCACATGCTGATGGTATAACTAATCACATACAGATGCTATAACGAGTCACATACGGATGGTATAACGATTCACATACAGATGGTATAACGAGTCGCATTCAGACAGTATAACTTAGCACATACAAATAAAATTAGTCGCACACACAAGGAAAAGACCTGGATTCTAGATCTAGATCTAGATCTAGATCTAGTCACATCTCACATGCAAATAGCATTTGCAGTTAAAAGAGAAAATTAATAATAATTAAAGCAGGATGCATGATTGTGTCATTGCATCTGGGACAAGAGTTTAAGTTTAAAGTTAAGGAAATCCTTAAATTGTTGTTTAATGTTTAATGTATACAAGATTAAAAGAAAAACACTTACGTTTGTTTTGATGGGTAGGATGACAGCAGTAAAAGCGAGTTGTAGTCCTTGGCTTAGAACTAAATAATTAGTCTCCCTTGGTAAGTTTATCTGTTTACAAATATTTTAAAAATCACTCCGCGAAGACGACTCGATCACTATTTTTAGATCAAAGCTGTGCTGAAGTTTCCGCGAAGTATTTCTCTTGTGACCCCGTACAGAGCAAGCGTAGTTTCAAATCCCTAGCACAGTGATCGGCAAGCGCGTTCAAACTGAATGAATCGTCTTTGCCGCTGCGACTTAAATGCACTGTCGTCTGCAATGAGTGTCTCCCCCTTTCGTTTCAGTAACATGTGGTGTTCGCCTCCCCTGATTGGTCGCCGAGGTTGACACCGCGTGCCAGCGAGCCGTAACGAGGCGTGTGATTGGCTGAACGCCTCGATGGTGACACGGGAGGCCTGATTTTTTTTGTGTCAAGGCTCCCCTTTCCCCCCCCCCCCCCCAGCTGACAGTTTGTTAGCTGTGTGAAACGACCATCGGGGATCACAATTTTTTTTTTTCACATTAAGCTAGTCGGGGACAGCTTAATTCATGTGAAGAGTAAGTCTGACAAAGTGAGAGAAAAAAAAAATCACGTCGTTGATTAAAGTCTGAATTAACATCACCTTCAATTAGCGGCTATTAGTATTGCATGTACTGCGTGTTTTAAACAAATAAAATAAATCCCAACAAATTGACTTTTTTCTTTTAACTACCTTGAATTTTGAATATTTCTTAATGGCTTATTTTGCTATTGTGGTTGACGGTGGTTGAGAGTTAGATACATTAAATAGAAACCATGAATGAGCATAGAGTTCTTCTACGTCAACAAAGAATCCTAGAAAAAAATCTACGTCCGACATAGAGATCCCTGCTATAATTATTACTTATTAAGGGAATGGGGTGGTTACTATTCATTAAAACAATCGCATTCAATTGCCCCTCCCCCCCCCCCGACACCTCCCTTAAAGATTGAAGAATGATTTAATTTTTAAAAAATCGATTTTTAATTATAACAATTTTTTAAATATTGTGTTTATTGATATAGTAAAGTGGGAAACAGTCTACAAAATTTTTTAAACCGCAAAGCTGAAAACTGAAATAACTGAAATAAGATAACCAGTTATGTTGAAAAGATCTTGACTTATTTGTCCATGACAATAATGCATCTGGTCAACAACGCGATGTAGCCAGGGGTAGGACCAGAGCGTGCTACTCATCTGGTCAACAACGCCGTGTAGCCAGGGGTAGGACCAGAGCGTGCTACTCATCTGGTCAACAACGCCGTGTAGCCAGGGGTAGGACCAGAGCGTGCTACTCATCTGGTCAACAACGCCGTGTAGCCAGGGGTAGGACCAGAGCGTGCTACTCATCTGGTCAACAACGCCGTGTAGCCAGGGGTAGGACCAGAGCGTGCTACTCATCTGGTCAACAACGCCGTGTAGCCAGGGGTAGGACCAGAGCGTGCTACTCATCTGGTCAACAACGCGATGTAGCCAGGGGTAGGACCAGAGCGTGCTACTCATCTGGTCAACAATGTAGCCAGGGGTAGGACCAGAGCGTGCTACTCATCTGGTCAACAACGCCGTGTAGCCAGCTGTAACAAACAAGAGAAAGCTGTCCACGGCTTGACACCCTTTGTCCGAAATTGTCACGCGCTTTGGATTGTCCGTCTCGAGGGGGCAACCGACCACAATTAAGACAAAAATGTTACGAAACCGCGGCCAGTGATCTGTGTTTGAATACTGATATTTAATAGCTCAAACCTCTTTGTTAACTTCATTATTGGTTTGTATGGTCAGACTAAAGTTTCATTGTCATGGTAACAATACGCCATCTTGCGGTGGGGGGCGAGGCCATCTTGTGTTTTATAATATCACTTTCATTTTGGAAGCCACGAGACCAGGGGGTGGGGGTGGAGGACAGCGGGGGGTCTAATAATAAAAATATTACACGACTCACCCTTGTAGGGGGGGGGGGAGGTCCATGGGGACGGGCGTGGGAAAGAATGTTTGTGGATTTCAGTACTGCCATTTCGGCAAGCTGTCGTCTGCCGTGGTTGTCATTGTTTGGGGGGCGGGGGTGAAGGGTGCAAGCGATGGGCTCGCGACGCCAATAGGAACAAATGGCGCAACTTCTGTTGGAGGGGGGGGGGGGGGAGGGGGCGTGAATCGGCATGTGTTCTTCTAAGCAGGTTCTAGTTTAGAAAAAATTCTTAGTTTAGCTGGCATATTGGACCAGTGTTTCTTCCAGACTTTTTTCTCCGGGGGGGGGGGGGGAGAGGGGGCACTTGAAATTTTCGCGGGGTTTGGGGGCGGTAGTCACTGTTAAATGTATGTATGTATATGTATAAATGTATATATTTTCAATATAAATTCCATTCCTAAGAGATGCCTGGAAGAAACCCTGGTATTAGACTGGCATGGGCTCTGAGAAAATGCTTAGCTTAGCTGGTATATTTACTTCTCGGACACTGCCATTCAAGAAGACAAAGTAGAATTCAATGTTTACTCAAAGTATTTTTTTTTCGTGGACAAGAGGAATAAAAATCGTCTTTTAGGTAGAACATTCACAAATATTAAACGTATTTGGTTTATAACTGACGTGCATATGTTATTATTTTTATTAGTTGTGTTTATATATTATATTTGTATATTTAATATGATTCTTCTGTTCCCTCGCTCCACCCCCAATTATATACCTGGTAATTTGTTTGGTGTAAATGAGTTCCCGTTTTAGCTCAATTCACCTTATCTCCCTATCTCCCTATCTCCCTATCTCCCCATCACCCATCTCCCCATCTCCCCATCTCTTAATCTCCCCATCTCTTAATCTCCCCATCACCCATCTCCCCATCACCCATCTCCCCATCCCATTATCTCCTCATCTCCCCATCTCCCCATCTCATTATCTCCCCATCTCCCCATCTCCCCATCCTCCACTTGTACACATCTCCACAAACATCCAGACCATCCCTACCAGTGGCGTCACTAGGTCGGCTGTCACGCAGTGTCAACTCATGGTGTCACCCCACCTCTCAAATTCTTTTGATGTCACCCTCACCGGTGACTACGTGTAGTACCCCCACCCCATTTTGCTATTTTTCCAATTTGATGTCACTCCCAAAACGGAACCATCCACACCCCGATCCCCGCTTTGTAAAGCTTCTGATCACAACACTAATAGTACCAAGTTCCAACCTTATCCCTCATACTAATAGCGTCTTACCAAACCCTTCCTTCACTATTTTACTTTAAATAAACGATCCTTCTGTACCTTTTCATACGTTACATTATTTATGGACAACCCCTTTAGTTTATCATGGCATGTGACAACACCTATATACAACACTTTGTTTAACACCCTCCTCTCTCACCGCCTCTGAGAAACGTTATTTGTTGAGTAGAGCAAAAAACCAATATATAATTCCAATTTTGAACGCACACCATTCTATAATTAGAACCAGCAACGACTTTTGTCTATTGAATGGTTTTTATCCCAGCACGTGTCTCTTAGACCGTTCGGCGACTCACCCACAGTTCTTATCTGGCAAATTAAAATTTTCTTCAGGTTCAAATTAATTTGACAGCCTCGGCCACGCGCGCCTATAGCTAGCACCTGGCCATGACGGTCAGAGTTTTAGTGTACTCACTTACCAGTTGTCACGAAGTTTAAATCCTACCCACCCCTTTATCTCCACCAACTGGCTAGTACCAAAATGGCGTCCGTCTTAAAAAACAACAGATTAAATCTTTTCTCTTACTCCTAAGAATCATGCCGAGAGTATGTAGCTGTTTAGTTTAGTACTTATTTCTTACGTGAGCTGTCGTTGGAATGATATTGGGATCCATCATAAAAAGGGGTATGGGATGGTCTAGTATGGGGCCGTTTGAGGGACTTATAAAAATTATAATTGGATTATAATTGGACGCAACAAATCATTCGTCTGATTGTTAGAACTTTCATGGGTCTATTACAGGAGTCGGCAACCTTTTGAGTCGGAAGAGCCAAAAATTACAATTTTCCCAGTTTTAAAGAGCCACTAACATTTTTATTTCAATATTTTGGCATTTGATTAGGATTAGACATTTAAATATGATTTTTTATTCGAAATAAATAGCTTTAAAAACTATTAATATTTCGTACAAAACATGTTAAAGAATTTTATCTAGCTCTGCTATGATGAAATTATTAATCAAATAATATAACTATAGGACTATCCCAATCCACTTTACAGGCCAATAACTTATCAGGCAGCCTCAACACGACAAACTCCGACTTACTGGCTTGGAGATCGGTTTGATTTCCGTGTACCGGTCGCTTCAGTCCTTTGGTTCTCACCAGGCTTCCACCCCTCTGAACTACAGGTGTAGCGATGGGGGGGGGGGGGGGGGGGGGGGGGGCAGGGGGGGTTACATATGTCCCCGGGCGCCGACCTTAGGGGGCGCCATAATGGGTTGTAAAAACAAATTAAAATGTCATTTTAGCTGCATTTTTGCATTATAAATAGTTTGAGGGGGTTGCAAATAGAAAATTTGAGGGGGAGGGTGCAAATCGAAAGTTTGAGGGGGGGGGGGGGATGCAAATTGAAAGTTTGTCCCTGGGCGCCGGGAAGGGTCGCTACGCCTCTGCTCTGAACGCAGGGTAAACTCGTACCCCACCGTCCAGTACCCGGCTCAACAGTAGGAAGCTAATAACCTAAACAAGCTACGTCGCTCAAGTCAAATTAATGATTACTGACGGATAGAGAAATGCATTTTGAATAAAATAACATTCCCCATTTAACGATATTTTTTAAAAAGTCGGCACTTGGGCAGTGGCAAGAATGGAACCGTCGCCAACGGCTGTGCGACTAGGCCTGGTGCCCAAGCTGCTGTCAGTATACTTTCTAACGCACCTACTCATTGTTCTCTGATGAGTGTTTTTATCATGTTTTAAGTTATTTAAAGTCATTATAATTTTAATGTTTTAATAAATAAAATAATATGTATAGTTAATATTCGTGCACGGAACTGGAGAGCCGCATCTTGACATCAAAAGAGCCGCATGAGGCTCGCGAGCCGAAGGTTGCCGACCCCTAACTTAATATAAACGTAGTACGTTTTAACACTTTAGTAACCATGCAGTAATTAAATAAAACAAAACATACTTTTAGGGGTTCCAAAAATAAATAGGAATACGGCTCAAGTCAGTTATTGTTGAAAAAAAGATATCTCCTTTTTTAAAACTAATTATTGTTTTATTTGGTTAATGTTCTACAATAAACAGATACAATTACATTTTTAAAACATAAACATATAAAATTATTTATTTTATAATTTTGACATTCATGTTAATTGCGATATTTTAATTCAGAAATACAACAATCATTTTTTTTTTGTTTCTTTTATTGCAATTTAATTTATTTCTATTGTAAATCATTTTAACAACAAATTTGTAAGTTGTTTCCCTTTAAATTTTAATTTAAAAATCGGTAAAAATGGGTTACTAAATATTTCTATTTTCAAAACAGCAGTATGTTCTAAAAGTTCAAACAAGTATACAATACACTAAAAAAACTCATTTGCAAAACCTACAATAGTACCTTAAAGAGGACTAACATTTCAACTTGATTGCTTGTGGTCCACTTGTGGACACTATGACTTTCACATATTTTAAATATCACAAATGGATGAAGCAAAGCATTATTCTCAGGTGCCTTATGTCCTAACCACGATTATAGTGCTATACCCAGCCGCCTTAGTTCCCCTACATGGGTTACAGTGCTATACCCAGCCGCCTTAGTTCCCCTACATGGGTTACAGTGCTATACCCAGCCGCCTTAGTTCCCCTACATGGGTTACAGTGCTATACCCAGCCGCCTTAGTTCCCCTACATGGGTTACAGTGCTATACCCAGCCGCCTTAGTTCCCCTACATGGGTTACAGTGCTATACCCAGCCGCCTTAGTTCCCCTACATGGGTTACAGTGCTATACCCAGCCGCCTTAGTTCCCCTACATGGGTTACCGTGCTATACCCAGCCGCCTTAGTTCCCCTACATGGGTTACAGTGCTATACCCAGCCGCCTTAGTTCCCCTACATGGGTTACCGTGCTATACCCAGCAGCTTTTATTTTTCTAAGATGGGTTACAGTGCTATTTACCCAGCAGTATCATTTTCCAACACATGGGTAATTTTGCGATACCCAGCCGCCTTTATTTTCCTAAGATGGGTTACAGTGCTATACCCAGCCGCCTTTATTTTCCCTAACATGGGTTACACTGCGATACCCAGCAGTTTTTATTTTCCCTAACGAGAGTGATATCACTAAGTCCAGCCGCCTAGGGTTAGGTACCCATCAAAGCTGGGTGGACTCAAGTCTGACTCGAACCAGGATACGAACTCGAGATTAGTGCCCAAGCGCTCGACCACGACATCACGGTGAGCCGACCTTTGACCACTGGTGCTTTGACCATAGGTGGTTTGACCTTAGAGGGGGTTTGACCATAGGGGCTTTGACCATAGGGGGTTTGACCACAGCGGGGCTTTGACCATAACGGGGTTTGACCATAGGGAGTTTGACCATAGGGGGTTTGACCATAGGGGGTTTGACCATAGGGGGTTTGACCACAGCGTTGCTTTGACCATAACGGGGTTTTGACCGTAGGGAGTTTGACCATAGGGGGTTTGACCATAGGAGTATGATATTATATCTAGCTATTATAACATGAAATTAGCGCACCTATACTATTTGAAGAGTAGAAACAACAGTTAAACACTTCAGTGATTAGGTAAAGTAATAAAATATAAAAAAAGCCTACCAATTAGAGTTTTACATCAATACATTGAAACAAATACATCTTCTTTCAATGATTCACCCTTTTCTTGTGAATATTTCTTATAGTGTTAATATCACACTTTGCTTTCTTATAGTCATGTTGTACTAATATTATAATGTACAGCATGTACGTGTAGTATAAGCGTGAGTTGTACTACGGCACTGCTGTAACTGGATAGTGTTAAATATTTTTTTATTAGTTACTTCCCATCTAAATATTTTTAAATACATAAGGGAAACCATTTTGAACTATTATATCAAAATTATATAAAACCGATATTTCAGTTGTAGTAAAACAATTTTGTAAATCCTTGTTCATTTTATTTATTATTATTGTAACAAAATAATATTTAAAATGTAATAAACTTTCTAGTGCTAATAGTTTATTACATCAAGCAAGCCTTTGATATCTAAGTAGTTGGCAGCCAAAATCAACTCAAACAAGGTGCCCTGGTCAACTTAAAGAAATTCTGTATCCCAGGAGCAAACATCATCTGTTCTTTTTTCTTTGTTTTCATCATCTTCAGTTGGTGGAGGGTCTTCTTGATGGAAGGTACAGCATTGAATTACCTTCTTTAATATAGTAGCCTTAACATAGGTAGTGTAACAGATTCATCTTCATCCTCATCCATATCCAAATATTTTAACATGGTTTTAACTAGTGACATATTGTTTAGCAATCTCAACATTTACTTATTTTACAATTGATATAATATTCAAATGTAAAAGTGTAAATAAAGGGCGATTCAATGATAGAAAGGTATTTTTTTTTCTTTTTCAATGTTACATTGTCAAAAAATGTCCCTACTTGTTTGGTTTTTTTTTTTTTTTGCCTCAGACATGTAGTTTACAGCGTCGGTTTGCCTTTTCATGTTCGCTTGAGTATTACAGTTTTCATCATCGGCTTGTGAGGACTGATACAGATTAACAATCTTAATACTTCCTTCTGACTCTCCTTCATTTTAGATAATTTACATAATACAAAACGCCTAATTACAATTTTGTTTTTAAACGTGAAAATACAAATGTGTAAATAAATGGTGATGCAATTGATTGTTTTAATCGGCATGGTGGTTTGAGGGGGGGGGGGGGGGTTGGGCTTTTAAGTATAGATGAGAGAAATTTGGGTATAAAGAAAACAAAATTGTAAATATTATAAGAAGCCAGAATATTTTCTGTACAATCAAACACTTCAAATCAAACATTCTTCATTTTCAAACATATCTATAGCTGTTCTTCCACATGTTTTTAACCAATTTATTTTAAATGTATTGATGATTATTTTTATCAGCCAACAACTTAGATGCTGCGATTTGACGCCAAAGTTTAAAGTTAAAAAAAATGTTTACTTTTAAAACATGTATTAAACGAGAAAAATGGCCCGTTGAGGAAGGGTACAACGGGCGCTAGGCTGATAGTGCTGTCTCTTTTCTCTAAACTAAAACCAACCCACCCCCCACACACCACCCCCACCCCACCCCCCACCCCACACACCACCCCACCCCCCACCCCCCACCACACACCACCCCCACCCCCCACCCCTCACCCCCACACACCACCCCCCTCCACACACCGCCCCCCACCCCCCCACCCCCCCAAAAAAAAACATGTCTACCGTCCCATTCAACGAAATATAATTATATACTTTTTCCAGTGTCCGCCCCCTCCCAGAAAATTCTACCCCCGCCCCCGAAAATTTCAAGTACCCCCACCCCTCTCCGGGGAGGAAAAAGTCTGAAAGAAACACTGAAACCAACCCACACCCCACCCCCCCCACACCCCCCCCCCCCCCCCCCCCCCCCCACACACACACCCACCCCCCCACCCCTCCACCACCCCCCCACCCCCAAAAAAAAACATGTCTACCGTCCCATTCAACGAAATATAATTATATACTTTTTCCAGTGTCCGCCCCCTCCCAGAAAATTCTACCCCCGCCCCCGAAAATTTCAAGTACCCCCACCCCTCTCCGGGGAGGAAAAAGTCTGAAAGAAACACTGAAACCAACCCACCCCCCACACACCACCCCCCACCCCCCCCCCACCACCCCCCACCACCCACCCCCCTACACACCCCCCCCACCCCTCCCCCCCCCCCCCCCCCCCCCAAAAAAAAACATGTCTACCGTCCCATTGCAAGAAAACCACTTTTTAGATTAGACACATTAATAAGGCGGTAATTTTATTATAGAGTATCGATGAGGAAATTTCTTTTGAGTTGGGAGGGGGGGGGGGGGCTCAGACGCTCTTACGCGGGGGTGGGGCTTCGCCCCTAGCCGAAGAATTGTATGAAAGAAACTCTTCACGCAAACCACTTAGATTAGACCAAATTGCCTTTGTATTGAATGTTTACGCGATAATCAATGACGTCATATAAATGTGTGCACTCTCTGGTTTGAGATTATGTTCTACTCTATGCTAAATGTGACCGCGTCATACTTCGTTTTTCGAATTACTGTGCATGTTTTTATTTTCCTTGTGTTTTCTCTAGAGCGTTCTTGTCAGATAGATAGATAGACAGACAGCGAAACTATTATTATAGACGAGAAAAATGGCCCGTTGAGGAAGGGTACAACGGGCGCTAGGCTGATAGTGCTGTCTCTTTTCTCTAAACTAAAACCAACCCACCCCCCCCCACACACCACCCCCACCCCACCCCCACACACCACCCCCACCCCCACCCCCACCACACACCACCCCCACCCCTCACCCCCACACACCACCCCCTCCACACACCGCCCCCCCACCCCCCCACCCCCCAAAAAAAAAACATGTCTACCGTCCCATTCAACGAAATATAATTATATACTTTTTCCAGTGTCCGCCCCCTCCCAGAAAATTCTACCCCCGCCCCCGAAAATTTCAAGTACCCCCACCCCTCTCCGGGGAGGAAAAAGTCTGAAAGAAACACTGAAACCAACCCACCCCCCCCCACACACCACCCCCCACCCCCCCCCCACACACCACCCCCCATCCCCCCCCACTCCACACACCACCCCCCCCCCCCACCCCTCCACCACCCCCCACCCCCCAAAAAAAAACATGTCTACCGTCCCATTCAACGAAATATAATTATATACTTTTTCCAGTGTCCGCCCCCTCCCAGAAAATTCTACCCCCGCCCCCGAAAATTTCAAGTACCCCCACCCCTCTCCGGGGAGGAAAAAGTCTGAAAGAAACACTGAAACCAACCCACCCCCCCCACACACCACCCCCCACCCCCCTCCCCACCCCTACACACCACCCCCCCCCCCCTCCACCCCCCCCCCCCACCCCCCCAAAAAAAAAACATGTCTACCTTCCCATTGCAAGAAAACCACTTTTTAGATTAGACACATTAATTAGGCTGTAATTTTATTATAGAGTATCGATGAGGAAATTTCTTTTGAGTTGGGGAGGGGGGGGGGGGGGGGGGGGCTCAGACGTTCTTACGCGGGGGGTGGGGCTTCGCCCCTACCCGAAGAATTGTATGCAAGAAACTCTTCACGCAAACCATTTAGATTAGACAACATTTCCTTTTTTTCAATGTTTACGCGATAATCAATGACGTCATATTACTGTGTGCACTCTCTGGTTTGAGATTATGTTCTACTCTACGCTAAATGTGTCGACGTCATATTTCGTTTTTCGAATTACTGTGCATGTTTTTATTTTGCTTGTGTTTTCTCTAGAGCGTTCTTGTCAGACAGAGCGTTCTTGACAGACAGCGAAACTATTATTATAGATGATTTCAATTTGTAGATTTTAAATTACCAGGGGAGATTACACAACTAAGTACTTAAAAGTCGTGTAAAAATACATTTTTTATAAATTATACTGAAAAAAACATAAAAAAAATTGTAATTTATATTATTCTTTACAACATTAATTAGATGTAATAATTTTCTACAGTGTTGTAATTTATGTATTTTGCAATAAATAAAATTATATCTTAAATTAAAAATAGTAACCCTGTAGTTTTAAAAGGAAAAATAAAATTTATTAAAGACAAATGTTAACTTAACATTTGTTGCGTAAAGATTCGTTTTCTGTATATAAGTAGAAAAAAAGATAAAAAAATAATTATTTCTTAATTAAACTGACTATCATCCAGTATAGATTCCACCATGCCGCGTATTTAACATAGCCTGCAGCTGCTTCCCTGCTAGTCTACTATTACAGTGTAGCATGGGTACTTAACATGAGGTCTATTAAAAAAAAATCAGCGTGGTACGTGTAATTTGACCTATTGTCGGACCTAACCCGGAAACCATCAGACCTACACTGGGACCTAATTTAAGACCTGTCAGATCTACACTGTGACCCATCGCCACACCTACACTGGGGCCAACAATGAAAAGTTTCTCATGAGACCTACCATGGGATCTATCGCCTGACCTAACCTGGGACCAAGACTAAAACTGTTCCCATGAGTCGTACCGTGGGAGCCATCGGGTCCTTAATGTCAAGAGGCCGCCCCTCCGTGGGACTTTACACCCGAACACGACGACGTAATTCGTCACACGGCACGCGACACTCCCGAACCTCGCACGGTAAAAAAAAAAACAACAACCCTGTCAGGTGTAATAGTAACTGCTCACCAACATCACGCGCAATACAAATCTGCTAATGACGCGTGGGGGACACTCTCACACATTAAACTTGTACTCGATTCTATATTTTAGAAAAAAATCTGCGTTGGTTAATATTCCTAAAGAAAAGATGTATAAGTCACAATACCACAATATGCCGGAGTGGGGGGGGGGGGGGGGGTGTCACAATGCGCGGGTGAACGTACGTAATTGTAGGCGAGCGAGGATCGCCTTTCACAATGCACGGCAAGGTGCGCAAGGTGTTGCGTGCGAGTTTCGTGGACTGTCGTATTATCTCTTAAAAAAAAAAAACCCAACCCCCTAACGTTGCTCCCCCCTCCCCTTCTTGCAATTTCATAATGTCACCTCTCACTTGAATGCGACTGCGCATGCGCTCAAGTGCGCGTGTGCGGGCGCGTGAGAGCCGGCCGGGGCGGGTGGAAAATCATGGGAACTCACCGTACAGGTAGATTCCCAGGTGAACCTGTGAGCCGAGGTTTCTCAGGGTGTAGCTCATGCGGAGACTTTCAACTGTTTGTGTTGAATGTTGGCGCGATCGTACTAAGTCAACAATTGAGATTTCTTTTTTTTTTTAATTTTGAAAAAAATATAATCCCGAAACCAAATATCTTTTTTATTCAATTAGCTTAAGTACCATGTTTTTAAAACCCGTACTTTTAATGAAGAAAATGTAGGGCGATTTCTTGTTGATTTTAATTTCGTGAACCTAACAAAGGTTAGGTGGAGTGAACTTGTCGTTCTATTCAGTTGCGGATCAATGTGGGGGTCTGGTAGGGCTTACGACAAGGGCCTCCTTGTGTTAGGGCATATAAAATATTTTATTTTATATGTATGAAATTAAATGGAATGCAATATATATGGAGTTTTTGTGATATAAGATCAAAGATACGCATATCTTCAGCCCCCCCCTCCCCCAAATTTATATCTTATTCCTATAACAAAATATAAATTTGTATTTCTTAAGGGTGGGGTCCTACTCTTTCTAAAAGTCCCAGCCCCCCCCCCCCCCTCCTGTTACATCGGAGCCTAGACCGCGGGTAAGGTTTGGTGTTGAGCGTATCTCTCCTGTATTAACTCTACTTTTGTGGCTGTGTCCAGAGCTTAACAAATGAGCTCTATGATTTTGAGCTAGTCTCTTCTATATTATCTCAACGTTTGCGTCTTCTTTTTCTAGAATTGAACAAGGTTATTGACGATTCTATCGTCTAAATAAATGTTCTCTTCATGTCTTCAAGAGGAAGCCTGCACATTTGTAATCTAACACAATTCTATGTATGCTAAGAGGTGAATATGTTGAATAATTAACGTATACGTATTACTATTAGTGGAACGCATCTTTTACATCGGCAGGGAAAAACATTTGTGTAATGTAGTCAGACTCCAAGAGTCATACAACATGGAAAGTAGGCTGACTCCTAATTTGTTATGTAAGGAGGGGGTGGTGGTTAATAATTTTTTTATATAATTTGGGGTGTTGGTTAAAATGTGGTATAAAATGTGGGGTGGTTAATGATTAGTTAAATAATGTGTTATATAATACGGGGGTGGTGGTTAATAATTTTTTTTATATAATTTGGGGGTGTTGGCTAAAATGTGTTATACAATGTAGGGTTGGTTAATAATTTGTTAAATAATGAGGGTGATGGTGGCTAATAATTTGTTCTATATTGTGGGGGTGGTGGTTAATAATTTATTACATCGTATAGGGTTCAATGGTCTATGTAATTGTCGGAAACGTTATTAGGGGTAGTGTTGTAGGTCGAATGTTTCTCATGTGTGTGTTATATAAAGTGTGGCCGTGCGTTAACTATATTTCAAACATAAATCGTAACCCTAAATCCAGTGGCGTAGCGAGGTCAGGTGTCACCCGGTGCGGCACTTAATGGTGTCACCCCCTCCCCAGAGGCGCAGCGACCCTTCCCGGGGACAAACTTTCAAATTTTCGATTTGCACCCCCCTCAAGTATTTCTCTATATATTTTGCTATTTTTTGCCTTGGTGTCACCCCCCTAATTGGTGTCACCCGGTGCGGCCCGCACCCCCGCCCCCCCCCGCTACGCCTCTGCCTAAATCTAACCATACCCATAACAATTGCTCTAACAAAATCTCTAAAATTAGCCTTAGTTCCAAAGCGCGGGTGATTATTCTGACCCTAACAATAATGCGTAAGGAAAAACACCTCACACACTGCATTCAGTGGCGTCACTAGGTGTGGTGTCACCCGGTGCGGTAACTGAAGGGGTCACCTCCCTCCAACGATTTTGCATTTCAGTTTGGTTAAAAGAAAATACATATTTTATCTTAACTGGATAAAACATTGTTTTGACAATAAATATTAGTTCTTTTTTCATGGTGTCACCACCCCCCCCCCACCCTAAATAGTGTAACCGGGGCAGACCCCACCCGCTCCCCGCCTAGTGACGCCACTGGCTGTGTTGCTCTATGAACACATTTATGAACAACACAAACCAGATCCCGATAATTCTCTTTTAAACCACAGCCCTGGCTACATAATTCCTGAGCTTGTGATAAGACACAGGTAGACCCCAGCCATCCGTCATCTCAGGTGTCTCCAGCAGGTATTTACCTGTCAGACCACCCACGTGACACAGGTAACGAGGGCGTGTAAGACATGGGGTTGACGTCACGATCTGCACGTGGTGTCTCTCTAAAGGTAATCGTTTATTGGGTTCCAACACAAAATGGCGTCCAACATGGCGTCGTAATGAAGTTTTTTTTTTTTTTTTTTTTTTTAAATGAAGAAATTTTGTTCCGCCACAGTTTACATCATTTACGTCACACAGTATGTTGATAATAAAAGACAATACATAATCTCCATAAAACGAAATTTTAAAAACATTCTTACATTTTTAAAACTTAGATTAGATTAATTAATACACACAATTGTATTGTATACGAAATTCTTTGTTTGTAATTAGTCATTAATGTTGATGGAAATGTCATTATTATTTGTTCTTTTTTTTGTAACAAACTATACATTAATATTTTTAATATTTTGTAAATTATTTTATTGGAGAAAGCAATATGTTAAAAAATTTTAAAGTTATGATTTTGATCGTTCTCGCTAATTTTAATTTAAATGCATGTTTGAAAGATAGAAAACAAATGACACTTCGTTGTTTGGCCGTCGTTTCTGCTGTGGGTCGCCGTCTTCCACACGAAACTACACCTCTCCGTCGTACTCGGTTTTGGGTGATTCCTCCAAGTTGGGCCCACGACATTCCGACTGCTTCTGCTTCACTGACCACTGATTGTATATAAGTTTGTTTTGGCCTATTTATTTTCCACTTTCCATTGGGATTCTAATCTATTGCCTGTCTGATGATGTTGCTAGTTGGTTTACGCAAGGCGTGTTCAATGCATTCTCATTTGTGCTTTTGTATTTCTTACGTTGAAAAACGTCTTAAATGCGCGACCTGCTCTAGACAAATTGAAATATTTCGGCTCTTTTAGTATTTTTCTTTTAGTTTCCTTTGGCACTAAAAGTTAAATTCCCGTTTCGGAATTTGACGGTCCATGAGGCAAGTGAAGTAGAGTTCACCTGTTTCTGTAACCTCGGCATATGAATAGATATTGTGGTCATCACCAAGCCCAGTTGCCTTTACTTTCCCATCATAGCTAGGGGGACTCAGGGACGTTCTACGGTATTGAACCCGGGTTCGAACTCGAGACTTGTGGGTTAGTAGTCGTATGCTCTACTGTTCTATCACACCGTCCCTTCGTTTGGCAGTGCCGTCAATAATTTAATTATCCAACACAATCGCCAGCTAGCACATAACTTCAACCATGTGGAGCTGCCACCGTTACAGCGTCGGTTTGTCTTAGTACCCACAGTTTACCGTGAAATATTACAGACTTTAACCCTTTCAGCCCTGCTATTTAATAATAAAAAAATCAACAACTTGAAATAGTAAACAAAGAAATAAAATTATTACATTAATTAAAAATCAAAAAAATAATTTAAAATTAAAAAAAAAGAGTTCAAAACAGAATGTAGCGAACTTAACGGTCGCCACACAAGTTGACACGCCTTTCTGTTGAGCCCACAACTCGAATGTTCTCGAAGGGCCCATTGTCCCCTTTTGAAATATGTCATAACAAAAGTTAATGCGTTGCAAAAGGCCAAAAGCTGCCTTACCACTGCGTTTCACACGTAAGAGCCAAATATAATAAACAAGCACTAACTCCACAGCGAGATTCGATGCGCACCATTGCTGCGCAGAGGAGCGAAGAATCGTGCGTAATCAGGCGAAGAAAAGGCGCGGAAGCTCAGTCCCCAACTTCTTGGGCGGTGCAAAGGTAGACGGTGTCAACCGAGAATAAGACCCGGGAGTTTTGGACTGTTCAAAGAGGAAGGTGGGTTGGTGCGATGGATATCGTAAAATCGCGATTTAGTCAACTGGATACATTTTAGAGGCTGATTTTTTTAGTGTGATGTGTTTGGCGTGTGGTCGTGACGGAGTCTACGGCTGTTTGACCTGATTGGAAACAGTAGGTGTAAAGGGCAGCGTGGCCTTGGGAAAATGCTAATTTTAATCGTGACACAAAGCCGTGATGTGGGTTGATTGTTGACAATGTGCCGTTCTTTAATGCTGAGATAAATTACGTCTATAATATTCTGGTACTGAAGGCTCCCAGCTGGGTGCCGGATATACGAACCATTGTCGTTCTTTCTAATGGCCTTTAGGCAATAGTCCATTCGGGCAATCGTCTGTCCGCGCAAACGTTAATTCGATAAATGTCTTTCAGGTAAAAGACTTTTAGCTTTCGGCAAGCTGCCTACAGACAATCGTCGATTCAGTTAAAAGCACACTCAGGGCAACCGTCTATTCGGGAAATCGCCTTTTTGTGCAAAAGTTTATTCTGATAATCGTCAATTTCGACAATATTTCATTCGGGTATTGTCCTTTATAGCTCTTAACTTAACTGCAGTGGTACTGCTATATTAAAACACAGCGGCATAAGACGAAAACTTGAATATAGTTTCGTATATCGCGATGTTTAGGAGCATTAACAGCAATAATCACGGTATTAGATTATAAGCCCGTGTTCTAGTGTTTCCCGTGGAATTAGTGCATTTCCATCGCTTAACATGAAATCCACAAACAATGAGTATCAATAAACAAACATTTTTACTAATTTTCTCTTTAAAATCCTAGAGGCCATTCATCGATTAGAACAGAGTAAGCTTACACCACTAAAAATTGCATCAACAATTAAAAAAAAAGTAAATAGAAAATTGTGCACCACTGGTCACAGCCAAGCAGGCAAACACTGACCATATCCCTAACTACTATACTGAGATTATCTTCTACTGACCACGAAAAAACTAAAAGAACTACAACTATTCATTCAATCATTACTTCAGTTCCTCATAATATAAGCACAAAAAAACGGCAATTTTTTAATCGAGTTCTTTAAAAATTTCCTTATTATTCCCCGAGAGAAAACGCCAAGTAAATTTCCTTTTTTGTAAACAATTTTTTTATTTAAACGGTTTTACGTAAACATTTTTATGTCAATACATTTTTATGTAAACAGATTTCACAAAAGCCAGGCCCAAAAAAATAAACCCCGAAAACTAAAAAAATTTTTTTTTTTGCATAATATTAAAACGGCTTTGTCCGTAAAAAAAAACATATTTATATTCCGCTTTTTATCTCTTATTGTCAAAAAAGGGGGAGACAAAAAAACCCGATCCCTCCATTTGTCACGATTCTCTTGTGAGTTTCGTCGTTTTCAAACAGACGTTTTGACGTCTGCGCGTGAGGTCACGTGCAGATCGTACCCAGACCCCGGCGAGGGTGCCGAGTCGCGACCCCGCGTACACGAGTCTCTCACGAGAAAGTTCGGCGCTGCTCACTCCCGGCAGACGGTGCTCAGCCACCTGGAACCGTTCAGGTAACCGTGACGGCGGCTAATGCTGGGTTGGATCACCTTTTCCCACCTTGAAAAACCTGAGATATTTAACACAACCTGTTATTAAACCCTGAGATATTTAACACAACCTGTTATTAAACGATGAGATATTTAACACAACCTGTTATTAAACGATGAGATATTTAACACAACCTGTTATTAAACCCTGAGATATTTAACACAACCTGTTATTAAACCCTGAGATATTTAACACAACCTGTTATTAAACGATGAGATATTTAACACAACCTGTTATTAAACCCTGAGATATTTAACACAACCTGTTATTAAACCCTGAGATATTTAACACAACCTGTTATTAAACGATGAGATATTTAACACAACCTGTTATTAAACCCTGAGATATTTAACACAACCTGTTATTAAACCCTGAGATATTTAACACAACCTGTTATTAAACCCTGAGATATTTAACACAACCTGTTATTAAACCCTGAGATATTTAACACAACCTGTTATTAAACCCTGAGATATTTAACACAACCTGTTATTAAACCCTGAGATATTTAACACAACCTGTTATTAAACCCTGAGATATTTAACACAACCTGTTATTAAACCCTGAGATATTTAACACAACCTGTTATTAAACCCTGAGATATTTAACACAACCTGTTATTAAACCCTGAGATATTTAACACAACCTGTTATTTAACCCTGAGATATTTAACACAACCTGTTATTAAACGATGAGATATTTAACACAACCTGTTATTAAACCCTGAGATATTTAACACAACCTGTTATTAAACCCTGAGATATTTAACACAACCTGTTATTAAACCCTGAGATATTTAACACAACCTGTTATTAAACCCTGAGATATTTAACACAACCTGTTATTAAACCCTGAGATATTTAACACAACCTGTTATTAAACCCTGAGATATTTAACACAACCTGTTATTAAACCCTGAGATATTTAACACAACCTGTTATTAAACCCTGAGATATTTAACACAACCTGTTATTAAACCCTGAGATATTTAACACAACCTGTTATTAAACCCTGAGATATTTAACACAACCTGTTATTAAACCCTGAGATATTTAACACAACCTGTTATTAAACCCTGAGATATTTAACACAACCTGTTATTAAACCCTGAGATATTTAACACAACCTGTTATTTAACCCTGAGATATTTAACACAACCTGTTATTAAACCCTGAGATATTTAACACAACCTCTTATTAAACCCTGAGATATTTAACACAACCTCTTATTAAACCCTGAGATATTTAACACAACCTGTTATTAAACCCTGATAAATTCAACACAAACTTCAACACCAACCCTGATTAAACCCTGATAAAGTCAACACAAACTTCAACACCAACCCTGATTAAACCCTGATAAATTCAACACAAACTTCAACACCAACCCTGATTAAACCCTGAGATATTCAACACCTGCACCAATTCCTCGTTAGTTTTTATAAGTTAAATTTGAATGGGGGTGTCATCTCAAGGTGTCAAATAAAAATCTCAAGGCGTCACATACACATCTCAAGGTGTCACAAAAACATCTCAAGGTGTCACATAAACATCTAAAGGTGTCACATACACATCTCAGTGTCACATACACATCTCAAGGTGTCACATAAACATCTGAAGGTGTCACATAAACATCTCAAGGTGTCACATAAACATCTCAAGGTGTCACATACACATCTCATGGTGACACATAAAAATCTCAAGGTGTCACATAAACATCTGAAGGTGTCACAAAAACATCTCAAGGTGTCATATGATTATCAAAAGGTGTGACATAAACATCTAAAGGTGTCACATACACATCTCGAGGTGTCACATAAACATCTCAAGGTGTCACATAAACATCTGAAGGTGTCACAAAAACATCTCAAGGTGTCACATAAACATCTCAAGGTGTCACATACACATCTCGGTGTCACATACACATCTCAAGGTGTCACATAAACATCTGAAGGTGTCACATAAACATCTGAAGGTGTCATATAAACATCTCAAGGTGTCACATACACATCCCAAGGTGTCACATACACATCTCAAGGTGACACATAAAAATCTCAAGGTGTCACATAAACATCTGAAGGTGTCACAAAAACATCTCAAGGTGTCATATGATTATCAAAAGGTGTCACATAAACATCTAAAGGTGTCACATACACATCTCGAGGTGTCACATAAACATCTCAAGGTGTCACATACAAATGTCAAGGTGTCATTCCTACATGCCAAAGTGTCAAACACGCATGTTGATGTGTGACCTCTATATGTCAAGGTGTCTCATACACAGGAAAATGTGTATCTGTATGTTATAGTGTGACCTTCAGAGGCCAAACGGTCACCCCCCATAAGTCGCCAAGAAAGATTCCCAAAGTCACCTCTGCAATGTTTAACGAGTATTTGAAATAAAATTCACCTAATAAAATTGACGTACGCAGCACAGCACACAGTTTTTTTTAGATTACCACCTTAATAATATATATTTTTTGTAAGCATGTGATAATGCATATATGTTTTAGTTTTAAACAAAGCAAAGTCTAATGCATGTATAATCAGCATGCAAGCTTTAGCTTAAAACAAAACACAGTCAAATACATGTATAATTAGCATATATGCACACTTTTTAAGAAAACACCGGTCTTCTCCAATATAATTTGAGAATATTTTTCAGATAATTTATTCCATGATAAAAAACTTTACATGCTCTGTACACTGAGGTTTCAAATTATGTTTTAATATGAGACGGACAACCCCCACCCTTCAACTCCGAACCCCCTCCCCCACACCCCCTCCCCCGTCTCTAAATCCTACACCATGCTCAAGTCCGGCATGTGCGAAGCAGCAGCTCGCCATTTTTTATTCATGGTCACGTGATTCCCTTCCGCAGAGTCCACTTCCGGTAATCACGACGAATGCAGGGGATAATGGCGGGGGGCGTTCCCCCTTTCCGCGTCATTTGTTCCTTAGTTACGTTACATTAGATCGGCCATTGATTTCCTTGTCGTGACAAGGGACGCTATTCAATCCACTAGGATTATATCCCTTCCCCCTCTTTATATTTTTTAACCCTATTTTTCTATTATTTTTTTTTCGCAGTTATTCTTTTAATTCCTGTTCTACCTTTGATTTCACAATGTTTTTTTTTACCTGCACACCTGCACATGTGCAGCAATCAAGAGGGGATTAGCAAGGGGATGACAGACTCGTCAAACGGACAGTTAAAAAATAATTACAGTATCAAGTGATTTTAGCCAGACGGACGATCTATTTTTAGACCAACGTTGATGGGGAAAGAACACCTGTACCAACCTGTCTTTTACATAAAAAAAATAAATAAATAAATAAATAAAATTAAAAATAGATCCTGAATCATACAGAATAGCACGAGAGCCTCTATATACACTATATATAGCCTTTATGCTTTTGATAGTATTTTTTCTTTTGTATTTCATTTTGCTCAATGATTCTGTAATTTCCAAAAAATTGGGGGGGGGGGGGGTCTAAACAGATTCAATGTTTAAATACAATGAGCTCACTACATGAATATACTTTTTCGATAGTTTTTTTTACTGACTTTAATGAAAAAAAAAACCACACCCTTTTTTCAGTTTTAATTTTAAATCCTCAAACAATAGCCAGCAGATTTACAGTTGTTTAGTTAGGTTATATCATATAAAGACTCAAGTGGTTGTGGTGTAGGCGTAATATATGACGATTTTAGACCCAAAAAATACAACGATAACTAATGTATTTGGTTTTCCCCATAGTGTCCGCTCATCATGTTAATCATTCGCAATCGATTATTACGTTATGACTTTTAATTCTAGCTGGTATGCTACTTATGTTCTCTTACTGTAGTAAATAACTGCTGTAGGAGTATCTCTAAACTGAGAATTTTTTTAAATAAACCGGGAGTGATCTCCCCTAAACTTTCTCGAATATTCTTATATAAAATAACAGGGGATGGGAACTCGGGCTATAGACATGATTTTTAATCCATTTTAAATACTTAAAGTTTTAAAAATAGAATAAAATCTCGTAGACAAATTAATTGCACACCAAGTGAACGCGAAATAAAAAAGCGCATAATAGTGCGCAATATTATTATTACTTTAAAAATTTACATTAGTTTTTTGAGAAATCGGAAGTAGCGTAAATTACTACTTCCGGTCAACGGAAATTACTCAAAATTTAACAGAAGGTAGAGAATTAGATCTTTTACTTACATGTGAAATTTCATTTATCTATCTGAAATAGTACTCAAGTTATAGGCTTTTGAAAAATTCAAAGTAGAAAAAGTACCACTTCCGGTTGTCAGAAATCGCTCAAAAGTTGATACGGATCTACGATTTTGATAAAATACTTATATATGAAATTTCATCAACCTAGCTGTAACGGTACTCAAGTTATCGTGTTTACACACGGACACACACACAAACAGACACACACACAGACACACAGACATACGGACAAGATTGCAAAATTATGTTTTTCCGTATCAGTGAGATGCAAAACGTCGAGATTTGCAAAAATCTCGATTTTTTTTTTTTGCACGATTACAAGACTTTCTCTATACTTCGTATATACGAGAAAGTAAAAAGGAAGCCGTCAATCTTAGATGAAGGAATTCGAAATGAACGTGAATCATCATCTCCTATATAAACATTTATTAAGGAGAGTTTTAATTCAAGGGAAATAACTTATAAAGTGATATCTAAAATAACTTAAATAACCTAGCATAACGAAAACATGCACGATGAATACAATATAAATTGCTTCAATTTTTTACAAGTTTTAATTAATTCAAAACTTGATTTTAAATTATTGTAAATTCTTGTAAAAATTGTCACTGAAATTAAAACTTCTGGACAATTTTTATTTTAAAAACATAGCCGTCGGGGAAAAAAATTTGGCTTATGAGAACTTCTAATAATAATGTAGCTTAATTTCCCGCTGAGTTATTTATGATGCCTATTAAATGCAACTTTTTATGGTTTGAGTTTTCTCCCAATAGTAGTAGAAAAAAAACCACATTTACATCTGCTATCGGCACCCTATCTTTAGACAAGGTTTTAGCCCTGACGGGGACATATAACTAAATGATAAAACTAGACTTGATACTTTAGCACTGCTAATCCTAACACTAACCCTAACAGCCAGACCAGCTCAACAAAATAAACTAGTAACAATATTGTATCGCCCTGTCGTCGAAAACAGAACTACCTGACTTTTTTTGGGTGATGTATTGGTAGGCCGTAAGGTCTAGGTCAAATACAGGCTTGATACAATTATTTCGAAAGTATCAGCTTTTTTTTTTTTTTTGTATTTATTTCATAGCTGTTAATAGGGGTAGTGATTCAAGTATAAAATCCCTGGCCCACTGTACAGGATGACCAACCATATTTGCTAGGGTAGCATCTTTTGAACTCGTGTTGACAACACATTGCTTAAAGTGTGGACAAATTAATTAGCTGAAACATGCGTTTATTAGTTTTTATAAATATTATATGATTATGGCTGTTTCCCATAATTAATACTCTAATTTTACCAACGGATACAACTTATATATTATACAAATGTGAATAAAATATAAAGCAATAAAAAAAAAAAGAAAACAAAAATGCAACTTTTTATGGTTTAAAAAAAAATAATTATGGTTTAAAAATTCCTCATTTCAACAAACGCTAATAAAGAATTAAGCTAACTGTACAAAGTAATATTATAATTATCATCAAATACAGCCGAGTGTAACAACAAAACAAAATGGATTACAATAGAGCGAGCTATGCGCAGAGAGAAAAAGCTGGTAATAATAAACTTTTAAACTAATCCGGGGTAAAATTTATTTAAAAGCCGGCAAATCCAGTTGTACTGCAATGACTTAGACAGATTTGTTTTTTTTTTAAAAAACCTGTAACGTTAATTCTTAAAGGTGAGCACCATTATAACATGTATTACGCGTGCATACCGTCTTGTTATCTTATGTCCACGCCATGTTTAATGTCCATCTCATACACGGGGGACAACTAGGGTTTGGGGGTCATCATAAGTACGAAACCCATAAAAAAGTGGGGACCCGTAAAGTTTATTTTAATGACATCATGTCGAGGGCTAATATTATGTTTCAGACCTATGTTATGTCCAGCGCTCATTTCAAGTTGAAACAATCTCATGCCCACGTGATATTTCACGTACAAAAAAGCATTTTGTGTAACGGAAGGGGACGTTTGCTACTCGCGTGTAGGGCCCATTTCGTGTAAATAGGGTTAGGGGCCCATAAGTGTTGAGGGGCACAATTTGGGCCCAAGATTTTAAAGGGCCCATTTGATGTACGGAGCCCATAGGCTTATAGAGCCCATTTAATGTACGGAGCCCATGCGCTTAAAGGGCCCATTTAATGTACGGAGCTCAAGAGCTTATAGGGGAGGGGGGCGCAATTTGTTTTCGGCCCCCATGTAGTGTAGAGAACCCATTTTATCCATTTACCATAAGTCTGATCCTCCCCCCCCCCTCTCTCCGCCCATCCCTCTGCCTATCCCCACCGACCCCATTTTTCGATGACACTACGCTACGCAGCGTGACACGTTAACAGCGGTTATTCCCGATATCTTCCCAGGTGAACTACTTTAACCCTCTCGTTCCGCTCCACTGAACACTCTTCATTTTTCCCCAATCACCGCGACCAAAAAAAAAAAAAAAGAAAGTGAAAGGCTAAAAAACACCAAATATGACATGCTCTATGCTGCAGGGCTCTCGCGTGCGCCGGACCTAATCGACCGGACATTTCCGGCTTTGTCCACTCACCTCCTTCACGGATGACTGTCCATGAACTAATCGCCATGAAATTCTAACCGCGCAGCCAAAGCCATACAGCCATACACACAGCTGATTAGTAAAACGCCGTGTAAAATTAGCGTACGCAAAACACGTGCGTCCGTTATTACCGTATATAATAAAAAAAAACCCACCACAAACGCAAGGTGGTTTTTTTTCAGGTGTATCAGGACTTGACGATTCACCGGTCTTGGCTAAGTCACATGACCATTTTTAAAAAAAAAATGCGACCGCTCACCGACTATTGTTTCCGCTATCGTGCTCATCTTTATGGGCGTACAGTTCTGACATTGATAGCAGCGCCATGTTTTCAGGTCACCGGCATGTCAGATCGCGTGCCTCAGCAGACGGCCAGTCAAAGCGCCCTCTCTTTTGGCTCGACACGGGATTAGTACTCACGAGGGTGAACATTGACACAGGGACGCCTGATTTATGTGATGGGTATTTCATAAGTAAACATTTCTTAAGGGAACATTCTAGACTTCTTATTTATCTGGTTTAAGTTAAGAGGTTACTTAAGCTTGGCTCGATATATTGAAGTTACCCTTTTGAATATGGCATCCGTATACAGAAGAAGTAGATTTTGATTTTATAGAATAAAGACATCCCCCCAAAACAGATTTTAACATAAAGAAAGGCCTCCATCCCGAACACCCCCACTCCCACAAAAAAAAAAAGAAAAAACCCCCAAAAAAAAACCAACCCTAAAGACGACTACAGAATCGAAAGATAGACTCCGTGGAGTCTTGCTTGAGTAGTCAGACGACTTTAACATACATGCGTGTGAAATAGACCGAAAACTTTTACATCATCATTACCCGTTCGTGCCCAAGGAATATTAGGGAGGTGAAGTAGAGTTCTTCTGCTTCAGAGACCTCGGTATATGAAGGGATAGTGTGGTCAGCACTATGCCCAGCCGCCTTGTTTCCCTAACGTAAGTTAGGTACCCATCAGAGCTAGGTGGACTCAGGGACGTTCTAAGGATTTTAACCGGGTTCGAACTCGAGACTCTCGGGTAAGCTTTCTAGCGCTCTCTACCACAAGGTCACGCCGTTATATCAACCTATTACATACATGCCGTGAAATAGACAACTTTCACATACATGCCGTGAAATAGACAGACATACTTCCGGCTAAAACTCTAGCTCTACAATGCAACTACGCCGTTCCTACTACAACGCTTTCTCCCACTCGCTAACTCTAACTAGAAAGTCAACCCATCAAGAGTCAACCTTCAAGTAAACCCTGATTTAGATATACAACCCTACAATCTGCCGCTTACCCCCTCCCCCAGCGAACCCTACCCTACCCTACCCCACCCCCCTCCCCCTCCATCCTACCCCAGCCAACGCCGATGCACACTGCTAAGTCCAGCTCTCTCAAACTTTCTAAAAGCCCCAACAGAAGTCAATAAAGATCTTTGCGAGTGAGTGCTTCTCCCTTGTCGCGGCTTCATAAAAGCTCATTCTCGAAGGCACGCGCGCCAAATGGCATATCCTGTGTCAACACGGGGGGACAAATGCCATAGTGGCCAGCAGTGACCACTGGTCAGCGTGAGCAGCGTCCACGCCAAGTGTCGGCCCCATCTGTGTGGCCCACATACCCCAATCCCAACATGTTAAGGAACAAATGGGGTCATTTGCGCATGCGCCGTCCGTCACTCACCGAGTCCAAATTTGGCATTTGCCACGTGAGGTTAAAAAAGAATCACATTTTATTTGGTTTGATTTGAACTTTTATCACGCTGAAAACATTATTTATGGTACTTTTTCTTTGTATTTAGAGAAGTAATTAAACAGCACATAAATAAGTGTATAGATGGGTCGATAACAGAATTTAAAATTTGCGCTGAATGTCTTTTAACATTATATTTTCGTTGATAAAAATATGTTCTTATGTGGTAAGAATCAATCATTGTTAATTTTTTTAAAAATATAAAAATATAAAATTTTGATATAATGTATTATGCTGTGTAAGGGTAAATGTTTGTATGCGCTGTATGTGTATGATTGTCGTTATAAATGAGACTGTAGGCTGTTAGTGTATAAGTGTGTGAACTTTTAGCTTTATTTCTGAGATATATATGTGTGGCTTTTTGTGTGCGTGCAGTATGTGTGTAGGTGTGAGAGTATGTGTAAGACTGTATATAAGTGTCTCTGTGTGTGTCTGTGTGTGTGTCTCTGTGTAGTTTAGGCTGAAACGTGACAGCCTTCTTTTCTTTTTGGATTTGCTTCCACAGCCTATGTGCAACCAAAAACAAACTACAAGGCAGCAGTTGGAGTTGTTTCTCATAGAAGAGTGGCTGTCCCCAGCTAACGTGCCTCTTCTGCCCAAGGGTTCGAACTCGAGACTTTTCGGTTTTAGCAACCATGAGCTTTACCGACTCCACCACGCCGACCTATCTTTCATTTTCTTACCCATTTCCTCATGTAACACGACTTGTACTGTTGGAACTCTCGACTTGAAGTGAGCAAACAGCATGGCCACTGTCATTACTTAAGGATGTCATTGCTTTTACAATAGAGAGACATTCTATTAAAATCATTTCCGGTAAAAAAAAAATTGAGTTTGGAGTATACTAGCTCGACGACCCAAAGTTTTCCGGTTAAAATATTAAGTTTGGGAAATACACTATCAGAAGACCCCCGAGAAATGATTTCAAATTTTACTCAAACTATCGGACGACCCCCGAGAAATGATTTCAAATTTTACTCACACTATCAGACAACACCGACATTTGAAATGATTTCAAATTTTACTCACTCTCCCTATTCCGTTATTTCCACTCTACCCTCCATCTATATTCCTCCCTAGACCTCCCCCTCCAACCCCCCCCCCCGCATGAACACCTGTCCACCAATACTGACCAGTGGCGTGAGCGTGGATGACACCGTCATTTAAACATGCCCGGGGTCCCCGCCATGCC
This sequence comes from Physella acuta, assembly GCF_028476545.2. Lineage (NCBI taxonomy): Eukaryota > Metazoa > Mollusca > Gastropoda > Physidae > Physella > Physella acuta. The sequence continues at coordinate 204,597 of NW_026731846.1, read as the reverse complement.
GGTCACGTGACGCGCCCGTTAACCAGCGCCTGCCGGGGGATGGACGTGAGTGAAGCTTTTATCCGTGAGCACTGCGCGCGCGTGCGGGAGCGTGCGCGCGCGGGTGATTACTGTTGTATTTGCCCCATCTTTCGTTTGCATTTGACCAGTGAGCGAGTGGTCGTGGCGGTGATCCCGTTTCACGTGCTATACCGGAAAATATGCAGGTAGTCTACGGTGTTCCGTGTGATCATCTTTCACTTTTTTAACGAGATCTCGGAGAATAATTAACGGGTTAAAAAAATTCGATTCGAAATTGCTTATTGTATAAGATAATCTGCAATAAATTTGCAGAGAAACAAATCTAAATAAATTCAATGATGCTAAAATTAGAACTTTACTCAACCAAATATAGACAAGAAATTAATATCAAAACAAATAAAGCAAATATCAACGCGTAAGTTACATTAACGAGGAGAAAACTAATAACGACATAGGGTTTAGAATAAGCTTAAATGAAAAAAATTAAATGCAATTTTCTCTCCAACTTCAAGAATAATAATTGAAAACAAATAAATTAGAAGTAAAAAATTATTATCTAGACGAAACAACAACAAATAGGATAACATTTCACGTTAAAAACGTATTTGTTTAAATTGAATGTTTCAATTTTAAACCTCCAATAGCATATTAGAAATAATGGTTTAGCATTTTTTAAAATTCAAACGTTTATTAGCAGACAAGACAATGGGATAAAAATGTAAAAAAAAAAAGTATCCTTCACTCTTACTTTTTAAAATAAACTAACCTTAACTTTAACTTCTCCAAACAACTTTAACAATTTTATTTTAGCCTTAGTACTTTAAAACAATTCTATAAAAAACGTTAACATTAGATTTTATTTCAAAATAGTATAATTTTACACTATCGGAGCACCATACTTTCTAGATTGAAATCTCTTCCCGCACTCTCCCCGCGTCACTGCCATATTGCACAGCGATGTCACGTGTCAGTGTGGGCAAAATTAATGCGCCATGCACTCATTATTGTCAAAGGACGCGTCCCCCTAATCACCGTCCCTTGTGTCGGGAGTGGCAATGAATACATCATGAAGCGGTATTGTGAATTCTAAGCACCCCATCAAACAATAAACTTCGTGTACGCCTCTGGTTTTATAAAACGATAAAATCAACTCTAGGTGCGGGGAATACAACTAACACGCGTGAACTAATTGTGTAAAAAATTTTTTTTGAGTTTTTGAAACATTTCTTAGAAAAAAACTGAAAACAGTTCCTTACATGTTTACAATACGACCTTTTATACCACCGACCATTTATAACACCAACCATTTATACTACCGACCATTTATACCACCGACCATTTATAGAACCGACCATTTATAGAACCGACTATTTATAGAACCGACTATTTATACTACCGACCATTTAAACCACCGACCATTTATAGAACCGACCATTTATAGAACCGACCATTTATACCACCGACCATTTATAGAACCGACTATTTATACTACCGACCATTTAAACCACCGACCATTTAAACCACCGACCATTTATAGAACCGACCATTTATAGAACCGACGATTTATAACACTTTATACAATTTATACAACTAACCATTTATACTACTGACCATTTATAATACTGACCATTAACACACCATTTACCATTTATATACCACTGCCCATTTACAAACCCCTGTCCATTTTACCACTGACTAAATGTTAAACACAATCTGTCACAATTGGCTTACATAATCTGTCACAGCGGATTAAATAATCTGTTACAACGGGATAACACAAAGCCAGTCAGAACTGGTTTACACAATCGCGCGTCATAATAAACCGGGAGTTATCTCCCCTAAACTTTCTCGAATATTCTAATATAACACTACGGGGGATGGCAACTCGGGATATAGACATGATTTTTTAATCCGTTTTTAATTACTTAATCTTTTTAAAACAGAATAGAATCTCGCAGAAAAAAGAATTGCGCACCAAGTGAACGCCAAACAATATTGTGAATAATAGTGCGGAATATTATTAGTACTTTATAAATTCACATGCGTTTTTTTTTTGAGAAAACGGAAATAGCATAAATTACTACTTCCGGTCAACGGAAATTACTCCAAATTTAACAAATTTTAATTATTTGTGAAATTTTGTTTTTCTAATTGAAATAGTAGTCAAGTTTTAGGCTTTTGAAAAACCAAAAGTAGAATAAGTTCCACTTCCTGTTACGGAAATCGCTGAAAAGTTGATACAGAACTACAAATTTGATACAATACACTCTCTATACTTCGTATATACGAGAAAGTAAAAACAAGAAGAGAAGGGAGAGAAGTGATGTGATTTAAATAATGGGAGGTAATAATCCACTGAATACAAGAAAATTAATTCGGTGGGAATGAAATGACACAAGCCTTTTAAGACAATTATCTTATAACCACATTTAAAACATAATTTAACGCTTGAAAGAAAATGAATATTAATTGTTAGTTTTAACAAATTACACTAGCTATAGAGTAAACACAGATGCACTGAAACCGAGCAAATTCACAAGGCAATGTCGTGTAAAGATACAAAACGTCTGTCTTGTTGGTGCTGTTAGACAGTTTTCGGAGCTACGTAAAACCTATATTTTAAACGTCAATTTTAAATTAACGCTGATTTAATTACCACAGACCTCCCCTTGATTAAATTTATCTAAGAACATCTAGTAAATGTTCGCCCTTTTATATATCTCATACAACACAGCTCATTGATTAGTACTCAAGTTATCGTGTTTACACACACACTCAAACGCTCTCCCTCTCTCTTTCTCTCTCTCACACACACACACACTTACACACACACACACAGAGTTTTTCCGACTCGATTACGCATACAACGCTGAAATTTTGATAAATCTCTATTAATATATATATATATATATATATATATATATATATATATATATATATATATATATGTATATATATATATATATATATATATATATATATATATATATATATATATATATATATATATATATATATATATATATATATATATATATATACACGCACGTGCGCACAAACACACATTCATATATGTATGTTTTCGGTATTTGAATTTGCGGTTTTTAATGACGGTGCTAAAGCCATTTCAGGGAAAATAAAAGCCATGGAATTGACCTATTGTGCTTAAAATGGATCCAATCACACAGACGGTTATTGTTGTCCAAAAAAAAAAATAAAAAATAAAGTGATTGAAACCCGCTCGTAAAAGTTGCGCGTCTTTACCCCAATCGCTACGCACCGGATTTACCTGCGTCTAATCGCTTCAACTGAACGGTGCGTTCAAATATATTTGGTGCGCACCGGGACAAGGGCTCACAACAAATCATCCCCAGCGTCGTTTTCAGGAAGGGGACGCGACACAAATCCCCGGCATTTACGTCAGTGCCACTTGGTGATTGGCGCTAATCTATGGTTCCTCTCCCGCGGGGATATTTATGCTAATTAGTCTCGTCTGCGCAGCTTCCGTTGTCAACCGGGGCACATCTGGTGCGGGATGATGAACATGTGACGTCAGTTCGACAGCGAGACGACTTCATTGGTTGAAGGAAAAAAATTTAGGATGGTGTCTGTTTACACCTCGGCTAAATTTAGATCAAGTACGCGCGTGTGTGTATGTGTGTGGGGGGGGGGGGGAGTGGGGAGTGGGGTATTTAAACATGTTTTCATAATAGGTTTTAAAATTAATGTTAAAGTTAGTAAATGTATATAAACTTTAAAGATTTATTATTTTAAAACTGTTAATGTTACCTGTTTGAAAAGCTCAACTCTACTCTCTCTGCACTAAGCATTGACTGGTAAGACACAAAAAATATGGGTTGCATAATTAATTTTTTTTTCTTTCAATCCGTAGGTTAAAGGTAATGACGTTAAACTGTTAATGTGCTACATGTGCACATATTCCATGCCGTTAAACCCTGACTCTCGAGGCTGACTGTTGACTTTACATTTGTGACTTCCTGACTTTTTACTGCTGATTACCTGACATTTATTTGTTACGTTAACAGCTAGTGTCTTACCTTTGTCTTAAAGTACATTACCTTTTTGATGTAATCTCCGTCAAAGACCTTAATTCTACTTCACCTGTCCTCATCAGACATCACGTGTATATTCTAGTTATACGAATATATCATAAGATGGCTACACTTTTCTGAATAAACCTGGTATAGATTTCGTTAGTCTCACATTGAACTGAAGTACACCTGGTAGAGATTATGTTAGTCTCACCTGAACTGAAGTACACCTGGTAAAAGTTATTGAAGTCTTGCTTGAGATAAATTACACCTGGTAAAAGTTACTGAATTACACATGTCAGAAGTTGTGGAGGTTTCAGAAATATTCAGAAGCTGAGACACGATTTTTTGGTGAAAAAAACAAACCACACTCCGTCTACAGATCTAGTTTCACAGAACGGGGAGCCATGCTTGTGATTGGGCAGGTGATTGTAACGATCTACCTGCAAGCAGATTTTTGCCTCTTATTGCTCTAATCCGTACACCTGTTTCGTAAATGGCTTATTTCCCAGCATCCAAATTTTGTTTTAAGGGTTCATGAAATCATTTTTTTTCAGCTTTCATCTTTTTTTTTTTTGTTAAAACTTGAATTTTAGACCCATAACAACAAAAAAATGTTTGTGTAATTCAAGCTTAATTCTCTTTAATCTACAGCATTAGAAACGTGTATCTGAACAGTAGTCTAAGCTGCACGTGAAATAGTTTGATCATTGTAAAATTGTATCGGACAAGGCCGATCCTTGTTATAGGATTAAGCACACAGTAGCAGTAGCGTCCAATAACGCCCTTAAACATTTTTTTTGCTAGCTTTGAGAAGTTAGTTTTTGCATTTTTGCTTCCTTTCAGAGAAATAATTCATGAAGGATTAACTCGTATAGTGTGTCTTTTTATCATGTAAAAAAAATAAAATATTCAGTGTTCATGTTGCTTTTTGTCATTTCCCCCCCCCCCCTCACTCTGTGTGTGGTATTGACACGTTGTTTTCATAAAAAAAAATTAAATGCACTTAGTTTATGGTATGGTGAGCTGAAGCCAACAGTGGGATTAACTTAAGGAATGGCTTTTTGACAAGAATTAGCAAGAATCAAATATCGGATTTACAGGTATAAAAATCTTAGCCTGATGCATATGAAGTAACTTAAGCTTGAGACACGTCTTAGCACTCAGTACAATGATTATTCACACTTGGGATCTCGGTAACTTGCTTATTGAACACACGCCTGGACATTAAGTACCATCATAATTGATACATGGACACTCAGTATATTGATAATTGACACCTGCGTACTCGGTAACTTCATTATTGATCACACACTTGGACATTCAGTACATTAATTATTGACACCTGGACATTCAGTACATTAATTATTGACACCTGGACATTCAGTACATTAATTATTGACACCTGGACATTCAGTACATTAATTATTGACACCTGGACATTCAGTACATTAATTATTGACACCTGGACATTCAGTACATTAAACATTAACACCTGGACATTCAGTACATTAATTATTGACACCTGGACATTCAGTACATTAAACATTAACACCTGGACATTCAGTACATTAATTATTGACACCTGGACATTCAGTACATTAAACATTAACACCTGGACATTCAGTACATTAATTATTGACACCTGGACATTCAGTACCTTAAACATTAACACCTGGACATTCAGTACATTAATTATTGACACCTGGACATTCAGTACATTAAACATTAACACCTGGACATTCAGTAAATTAATTATTGACACCTGGACATTCAGTACATTAATTATTGACACCTGGACATTCAGTACATTAAACATTAACACATGGACATTCAGTACATTAAACATTAACACCTGGACATTCAGTACATTAAACATTAACACCTGGACATTCAGTACATTAATTATTGACACCTGGACATTCAGTACATTAATTATTGACACCTGGACATTCAGTACATTAATTATTGACACCTGGACATTCAGTACATTAATTATTGACACCTGGACATTCAGTACATTAAACATTAACACATGGGCATTCAGTACATTAAATATTAACACCTGGACAATTAGTAAATTAATTATTGACACCTGGACATTCCGTACATTAATTATTGAATCCGTATATTAATTATTGACACCTGGACAATCGGTAATTTCATTATTGATTACACACCTGGGAATTCAGTACCTGTATAATTGACACTTGTGCACTCAGTACCTTGATCTGGGCACTCGGTAATTTTATTATTGAGCCCACACCTGACCAGACCATACCTTGATTAATGACACCTGGGACTTAGTACCTCATACAGCAAACCGTCCATTAAAATTATCTCTAAAAATTAAGTGCGAAACAATTATTTTTTATAAATTAAGCAGTCAGTAACGTAATCTACTACTAAAATAACCATTATCAACAAATTCATTGAAGCACACCTGAAACTAATCGATAAACTCATATGAAAAAAAAAACTCCATTGATTTAATTTAAAAAAAAATATCACAACTATCTCAGGTTCATTTAATTTACCACAATCTCAACCCACTTCCCCTTCAAACAACTGTAGCATAGGGGCTCCACGCATTCAATGAGTTTTGTAAAAACCACGTTTTGTCAAAAATGTCGCATGGAAAAACACTGAGACCCGCTTTTTACGGAACAAAACGCAAATGCTAATTATGACGCGGAGACTGTGACTCCCACACAAAGCCTTCCAGTAGCGTCAAAGTGCAACATTTTTTTTTTTGGTTTTGTAGATAGAACTGTAATCTCGTAGTCTTCGATTAATCACGAGACTACCCTCCCTTGTCAATATGTGTATCACGTGACTCCCCCCGTCAATAGGTGTATCACGGTACCGAGACTAAAACCTTTTGAAGTACCTCAGGCGGATTAATACCAGGCCTGAGAACGGAAAGAGCTGCATAGGGGCTAATCGTGGCATCGGCATATATTAAGTTTAGAATCTTCCGCGCTGATGTCATTAGCAGAAAGCCAGCAAGAGTTTAATCACTTGTTATCGATTGATTCTTTTCTATTTATTCTTTTAAAAGAGGAGTTAAACACGTGCGTGGACTAAAGAAATGTGGTTTCAAATTCACATTGTTCGTAGAATGTTTGTCTTTCATTCTGTTGTAATCTTTGTTCGCATGTCATTCAGACAGCATGCGGTGTTTTAAACTAGTGGTGTTTTACATGTCATTTAGACAATATATGTGGTATTTTAAACTTGGGTCTTTTACATGTCAGTTAGACACTATGTGTGGTATTTTAATCGTGTAGTCTTTTACATGTCATTTAGACACTATGTGTGGTTTTTTAAACGTGTGGTATTTTACATGTCATTTAGACAATATATGTGGTATTTGACTGATGTATCTTTTGTCTGATACATTACTCAACTAACGTGTCATTCGACAGACATGCCATTTGCGCAACCTATTTGTTTAAGTGTAGTGTACCGATCAAGAGAAGAATAATTTGTTCAATGAACACATGCATATAAAAAAGTTCTAGATCTAGATCGAAATATTTAATTTTACCACTGATCTGTACATTGTTTTTTTTTTTTCAAAATACCTTTTTTATTTACATAAAACATTTGAAAAGAGCGGAATTTGAAAAATAAGAGCTATATATAATTGTCATATAATTTCTTAAAAAAAATATTTTAACTCATGAATTTTATTTTATTTTTAACAGTTACATAATTTTTAATACCCTCGCCTCGTTGACTAATCTCTTTATCCCCGGGGGAGCAAGGAACACCTGTTCAAAATTCATCATCGTCGTAACAGCCCCCCCCCCTTCCACTCCTCACCTGACCACTCTAGTCGTTACACCTTCTGTGTTTCCAAAGACAAGACTGGGTTTTTTTTTGTTGTTGACAAGAAGAGGAACCCCCCCCCCCCTTTTTTTCCCCCTCCTTCTCTCCAATTTAGCATGTGCACATCATGGTGGTATGTACCCTCCCACCTTACCCCTCCATCCATTATAAAACATTCTGATTCTTTCAGCATGTGCTTGTTCCAGATACCCCCTCCTGATTCCACTATTAGGTTTTTCTACACACCCTACTCACATTTTTTTACCGCCCCCCCCCCCCCAACGAAATGAAATTTATATAATTTGTATAGAAAATATATACTTTTAACAGTGTCCGCCCAGAAGAAAGTCTACTGCCCCCCCCCCCCCCCCGAAAATTTCAAGTGCCCCCCCCCGGAGAAAAAAGTCTGGAAGAAACACTGCTCACATTAGATACACCCTATCATAACATCATTGTAAACCCACCCTACCGTTTCTGTATATACGCCCTTACGTCACATCAGTTTGTACTCCACCTCTTTATAACATCAGTGTATAACCATCCCTTACTTCAATATGTATCCCATTCCCATCCCAACCATCTCATCAATTTGTACTTCACCCTCAGTCTTCAAACCACCCATGATACCAATAAGTACCCCACCCATCAATAAGTACCCCACCCATCAATAAGTACCCCACCCATCAATAAGTACCCCACCCATTAATAAGTACCCCACCCATCACATGATGAAATACGTCACCACACATACTAGATCACTGCTTACCCCATCCCATTCATCAAATCAATGTGTACCCCACCCTACCAATCACATCAATATGTACTCACCCTTACCCCACAATAGCTCACTCATCACATTAATCTGTACCCCATTCCCACTCAACTCACCAATCACAGCACTATATACCCCAACACCCCACACAAGACATCGATTTTTACCCCACCGCCACCCTCACCCCACCCATCACATTATTATGTACCCCACCAGTCCACACCACCCACCCCACCACTATACACCCCACCAGTCCAGACCACCCACCTCACCACTATACACCCCACCAGTCCACACCACCCACCTCACCACTATAGATCCCACCAGTCCACCCCACCCACCCCACCACTATACACCCCGCCCCTCCACCAGTCCACCCCACCCACCCCACCAGTCCACTGCCCCACCCACCCCACCAGTCCACCCACCTCACCACTATACACCCCACCAGTCCACCCCACCCACCCCACCACTATACACCCCGCCCCTCCACCAGTCCACCCCACCCACCCCACCAGTCCACTGCCCCACCCACCCCACCAGTCCACCCACCCCACCAGTCCACCCCACCCACCACCACCCACCCCACCAGTCCACTGCCCCACCCACCCCACCAGTCCACCCACCCCACCAGTCCACCCCACCCACCACCACCCACCCCACCAGTCCACTCACCCCACCAGTCCACCCACCCCACCAGTCCACCCACCCCACCAGTCCACCCACCCCACCAGTCCACCCCACCCACCACCACCCCACCCACCAGTCCACTCACCCCACCAGTCCACCCACCCCACCAGTCCACCCACCCCACCAGTCCACCCACCCCACCAGTCCATCCCACCCACCACCACCCACCCCACCAGTCCACTCACCCCACCAGTCCACCCACCCCACCAGTCCACCCCACCATTCCACCCCACCAGTCCACCCCACCACCACCCACCTCACCAGTCCACCCCACCCACCCCACCAGTCCACCCCACCAGTCCACCCACCCACCCCACCACTATACACCCCACCCCACCCACCCCACCACTATAAACCCCACCCCACCCACCCCATCACCCCACCCCACCCACCCCACCAGTCCACTCCCCAGACCACTCCATCTCACGGTGACAGTTGGTCAGCAGTCATTACATAATTGTCTCCCCTCTCCAGGGCCGGGACCCATAAAGACCCAATCAAGCGTACCGTCCGCGCTGTCCCCCCCCCCCCCCCCCCCACTCACCCCAAGGACTAAACCTGGCGCTCCCCGTCCACACAAAAACCTGAGCAGACGATAATCTAAACGGACACATCTGGCTTAAACCTTGTATTTTTATCTCCCAAACCTTCACCCTCCCCTTCCCCCACCCACAGAAACAGTCGAGGAACACACAGGTATAAAAACTCGACTGCTGTTAAACGACTTAAAAAACCCGCGGGGTGGGCCGACCTTGACCGCGTTGTTTAGTCTGTAAGCCGACCCCGTGTCAACAATAAGATGGGGGCTCGACTCCCCAGGGGCGTATCTTGTTCCACCCCAACCTGTTTTTCTCTGCCCCCCCCCCTCCCTCACATCCACCCGTTCCTCCTTGCTCAAGTGTTAGCAAACTAACCCAGCGAATTTTTCAAACACCTTCATAATCCTGGAAGCGATTTCGTTAATCTTTTAATGTAGGCGCCAGCGTAAGACTTCAACTCAAGGGCGACTACTGTGGATGAAGAGCTGTTAATACACGCCGATAAAAACTCAGTAAACCTGTCTCACGGCGAGCTTTATAATCGTAACCTGGTCATTTATCCAAAGTTCGTCCCTCTTTCGAGTCAAATGCTGGAAAATAAAAAAATAAAAAACCTATCGTATTTCAGCAAAGGCTGTTTTTGAAAAAGTGCTTCAATTTAAAAAAAAATCCAAATGGAGTTGATTTTAAATTTAACTTGAAATTCGAATAAAACAATTTTTGCTTACACTTTGTTATTACGTTCAAATTAATTATTTTCAACTTTACTTATTTTTTTAAGGAAGAAGAGCATTTACAAAATATATTTACAAAGACATTACTATTTACTAAGAGTGAGCATGTGTACTGAAGTGTAACAATGTGGTTTAAAGTGGCGTTAAGTGTGTGTCACTCAAAATATATCAACAAGGAAATTCAGTTGCAAATAAATATTAATACTATTCACATTTAGCATATTAAAATACAGGTGAATGTACACCAGAAGACTATATTATTATATGCCTATATATTTCCAAGCATTTCTATACATACATAGTGACTCACGCCTTTTTAGTTATATAAATTGTGGTGCTTATTATGTTTTAAGATAATCATCTTATTTTCTTTATTGTGTTTTAAAATAATCATCTTAATTTATTTAGTGTGAAATTAGATAATCATCTTATTTTCTTTATTGTGTTTTAAAATAATCATCTTAATTTATTTAGTGTGAAATTAGATAATCATCTTATTTTCTTTATTGTGTTTTAAAATAATCATCTTAATTTATTTAGTGTGAAATTAGATAAACATCTTATTTTCTTTATTGTGTTTTAAAATAATCATCTTATTTTATTTATTGTGTTTTAAAATAATCATCTTATTTTCTTTATTGTGTTTTAAAATAATCATCTTATTTTATTTATTGTGCGCACACGCACCTGCTTATTACTGTAAACTTTTAAAATATCTTTATATTATTTTCTTACTTTCAAGCAGGTTTGTTAAGAAAATCTCAGGACAACTCATGAAACCACTGAATGCACCCGATTCGAATGTACAAGTGCGTCAAAATTAGTATTTGATATAGCAATCGTTAAGTAATTTTTTTAAAAGTAATAAACATTTAATTATCTGAAAATTTATGTCACATTGCATCGACATTGGGTCGTGTCCTACTTGTCGAGTGTGAAAAAAAAATCGGTTCAGTAGAACGTATAAATGGGTGAAATTTTGTCCGGTATCAAATCTTGACGGACGAAACATTAACCAAGGGGTGAGCTAAAAAAGATCTCTTAAAAACCGACATCTTAAACCCCCCCCCCCCATTTCTGTTAAATGTAGTTAATATTATATACCGAACATAGTTGTAGAGTTTACTGGCAGATCTATACCGTGCACGCGGATTGACTCTAGACATTCACGCATAACTCATAACTAGACGCTTGGCCTTGACGTACACCTAGATGAGCGACACAGCATAAACGACGATGGCACCACTAAACAGAGCGTTGAGAAAAGGGAGGGGTACATATCATAATATGTTCCCAGGCGCCGACTCTAGGGTCGCCAAAAATGGGTTAAAAAAACAATTAATAGCTCATTTTAGCTGCAGTTTTGAATTATAAACATAAAAATATATGGGGGGGGGGGGGGGCAAATTGAAAGTTTGTCTCCGGGCACCGGGAGGGTTCGCTACGCCTCTGCCATTAAATAAAAATGTTAACTGACTTTTAAAAAAAAGAAATTTTAATGTTATGATTGTAAAATGTGCTTTAATTACATTTGCCGTTACTTACTACACCTATGTCATATTTCAATTGAAAATCGACTGCACACACCCATGTATATTAATGTATTAACATACTAAAATCTTACAAAGAAATGAATATTAAAATAGTTCTTCTTTGAATACTACAATCTGTTTATTTCTCATTTCCAAATTTGAATTACCTAAGGGAAACCACCAATGGTTAGTTTACAAAATTTTATTGAAATATATATAAAAAATTCACTAGCTATAAAAGTAATGAACATTTTGATTTTTTCCATTATATAACACAAGAAATATTTAAAATTATTTTTTAAATTAGTCTATCTATTCAACATCTGATGGTATAGAATAATTTTTTGGCTCTAATTAATATACAAAACCGTTAAAGAGAAACACATTTAATTAATATAAGTAAGAATTGCCCCTATAAATGGTGTCTTATTTACCGTATGTAGTCGCTACAATTATAATCTTTTAATGTAGAAAAAAAAAAAAAAAAAAAAAAAAAATTTAATGTAGAGAAAAGAAGTAAATTAACTTTTTCTTATACTTCTACAGTTTTGTAATTGCATAAAATATAAAAAGACTACACAAACACTACAGATGAAGAAGTATTTGGTTTATTTAAGAATAAAAGTTAAAAAAAATCTTTTAACGTAGAGAACGTTTTACTTTCTCCATTTAATTACAATTTATACAATTGATATTCATGTCTTTGAAGCTATGTAAAACCATCAAATACATTATTATTACTATTTTAAATGTTTAAAATAAATAATAGAATTTAAAAAAAAAAGCCTATGGGAGGACTGTTATAGACAGATGGTTGAAAGGGACGTATGTTTGATTTGACAACATTCCGGTTGCTTAACATTTTTTATAATTTTGTTTTTCTTAAATCCCAAATTTATTTCAGCTTTACTTAAAAGCTCAAACACCCTCAGCACAAAGCCGATGGGGAAAAAAATCCATTGAATCATCATTTAATTACACATTTGCAGTTTCAGGTTTTAAAAAATAAATAAATTGTAATTAGACGTTTTGTATTAGATCTATGTATAAGTAAACCATCTTAAATGAATGAAAGCAGGCTACAAGTAAGAAAGAAATATTACTATTGTAAATCTGTATCAGTCCTTACAAGCCGATGATGAAAACTGTAATACTAAAGCGAACATGCTAGGCGAACTGACGCTGTAAATAACATGTCTGAGGCATTGAAACATTATTTTAAACTAACGAAACCTAAAGTGTAATAAGTAGCAGAAAATCTTAATACGACTTTGTTTCAAGAACATACGACTTAACCCCGAATGTCTACATACGACTTTGTTTCAAGAACATACAACTTAACCCCGAATGTCTACATACGACTTTGTTTTAAGAACATACAACTTAACCCAGAATGTCAGTATACGACTTTGTTTTAAGAACATACACGTTCACCCCGAATGTCTGTATACGACTTTGTTGTAACCCCGAATGTCTGTATACGACTTTGTTTTAAGAACATACAACTTAACCCCGAATGTCTGCATACAACTTTGTTGTAACCCCGAATGTCTGCATACAACTTTGTTGTAACCCCGAATGTCTGTATACGACTTTGTTTTAAGAACATACAACTTAACCCCGAATGTCTTTATACAACTTTGTTGTAACCCCGAATGTCTGCATACAACTTTGTTGTAACCCCGAATGTCTGCATACAACTTTGTTGTAACCCCGAATGTCTGCATACAACTTTGTTGTAACCCCGAATGTCTGATTAACGACTTTGTTTTAAGAACGTACCCCTGAACCCCGAGTACCACTTTTACCTGGTACTTCAGACATCAAACGGCGACTTTGCAAACAGCGCCCCCCTACAACGGCCCACATCCCCGCGATACTTAATCCGGCCCGCGTTACAGCAACACCCCCCTCCCTCGTTATTCAAACAGTCGGCAGGTGATGTCCACTATGAGTGACCAGGCTTGACCACCGGTACTGACCGGCACTCTATCAACGCCAAATATGGCAATTAGCCGGCCCATCGTGCCGTCCGTCGGTTCCCTTAGCCAAGAAATTTAATCCAAGCAGAAAGAAGCCAACCGTCCGTTTCATTCGCTCCCCGCTGCGTCGTGACGGAAAACACAAGTCCCTGTGAAAAAAAAAAAAAAAACGCGAACGGTCAAGAAGACGCACAGCGCATCAAGCAGACCAGGGTAACAAAAACCGAACCTTTACCTTGGGAATTTTTTTTTATCACGGAGACCCATGTGAGACTCTGTGTGAGACCCCGTGTGAGACCATCAGTGAACAGGGGTGGGGTGGGGTGGGGGGACAGGACACACAGGGAAATCTAATCTATCTGGGTATCCTCTGGGGTTTCCGCAACAATAGAACCAGGACCCGACGTCAATTATGGTCTTAAATTTTTAACTTTGTCACAATAGCAGTGCTTTGTTAGACTTTTTTTTTTGTCACACAAATGTTTCTTGTCATTCCGTTTCAATTTAATTTTTGATGATTGTTAGAAATAGGTTCATGATGTGTTTATGTTTTTTTGAAAAAAAAAAATGCGAACTAAAATGTTTAGGGAGTAAGGGTTTAGTTTTTTAAATGTATCTGGGGTATTGTGTGTACGGTATCTGCAGATTATGACAGACGTTTTCTAAAATTCTGATTTATCTTTAGGAGAATACTTTTTCTGATATCTGTTGAAGCTTAATATATCTAAAAATATTGCAGCTTAATTTGTCTTATATTTGTTCAACTTAATTTGTCTAATATCTGTTGGAACTTAATGTATCTGATTCCTTTTGGAGCTTAATTAGTCAGACATCTATGGAACCTAATTTAGTTAATTTGGTTACAACGATAGACATGCATGCATATATACATTATATTCATTATATATTCAAACACCAAAATACACACACACACACACACACATACACACACACACACTGGGATAATGATACGAAAACATATATGCAACATAAACGCACATGCATACAGGTGTACTACAGGAGAAAAAAATGTGAGCAATAAAATCTAGCCAGGGGCGGAATCGCATGTTTCAGCTTAATAAACGACTATAGTACCCCAACTTATTCATAGTCTTTTGCACTCACTTTAACGAACGTAGGCGCCAAACCGAACACGGGAGGCCCGGGGCCCCAAATAGCACCCTGTCTGGGCGCCAGAGGACGCACCATGACGTAACCGCCTGATTCAACTTAGTGAACGACTTTAGTACATAACTTATTCATAGTCTTTTGAACTCACGCGAACGTAGGTACCATAGCGTACACGGGAAGGCCCGGGGCGCCAAAATAGCACCCTGTAGGGGTGCCGGAGGACGCCCGGATTTGATTCACGTAACCTTTCCTATCCATAGTCTATCGCACTGTAAAACAAAACAAAAAAAGTAAAACAAAATTATGCAGCATAACGCTCACATGATAGCCCAGGGTGCCAAATCGAACCGTGCAGGGGCGCCGGCGGACGCGCCTATTTCAATTTAGTGAACAAAATGATAATACTCCAAGCTTATCGGTAAATGGAAAGAAATAAACATATGGGACTTGCAGGACCTGGCTTATTAAATGTTATTGATTTAAAAAAAAATAATTATTGAACAGTATGTTCAGGTTGCAGCTCTTTGCTCCCCAGGGGCCACAAAGGAGTGATGATGATGATGTTCAGTGTATAGAATAAATAAAAGGCAGTAATAAAAATACCAACGACATTGCACTTAACCCAATCCCCGCTAATTATGTAAATATTTTTTTTCTTAACGCCAAAACAAAGTAATAAAAAGTAAATTCTTTCTTCCCCCCGATTTAATAATTTTTTTAAAGGGAAGTTACTGTGCAGTCAATACATTTCAGACACAATTTAAGAAATTTTATAAACGTTGATACACTTTTTAAAAAATTTATGTAATGTTCATAATTGAAAATTATTTTTCTAAGTACATAAAATGAAAATTGTTTTTAAAGACTTTCAATAGTAATTTTTAAACTAATAAATGTAGACTATGAGCACGATAATAATCTAACACTTAAATCCAAAGAAGTATCCACGACAAACATATTTATTTTTACATACAGAATTGAGCTTTATATATTATATATATATATATATATATATATATATATATATATATATATATATATATATATATATATCTAATATATAAAGCTCAGTTCTGTATGTAATGCATTTGTATGTCGTTGGAATTGTACGAATTTAAGTGTTAGAAAATTATCGTGCGCATTTGTCTAAATTTATGAGCTAAAAAATTACCATTGAAAGTGTTGGGAAATCATTTTCATTTTTCGAATTACAGTAATAATTGTCGGCATGTTCATTAAACACAAGTTTTAAAAAAATATCATCTTTTACAAAAATTCTAATTATGTCTTTATTTAGTCCTATAGCACTTACTTCCCTTTGATAAATTAGGAAAACAAAATTACTTCCCTTTATAAAACTATTGCATTAGTCGAAAATAATTTACTTTTTAATTACTTTGTTTTGGTGTTGGGAAAAAAAAATAATTACATAATTAGCGGGGATTGATCAAGTGCAAATGTTGTAGGTATTTTACGGATAAGCTTGGAGTATTAAAATTGTTCATCAAATTGAAACAGGCGCGTTCGTTTAAGTGAGCGCAAAAGACTTTGAATAAGTTGGGGTACTATAGTCGTTCATTAAGCTAAAACAGGTGATTCCACCCCGGGCGTTTATGTTCGCGTTAGTGTTTTCTTTGTGTTTAGGTGGGTTTGCGTTAGTGGTTGCGTTTTGATTTGGTTCGTTTTTGTTCTTTCTTTTTTCGTTTTTGTTTGTGTTTTTTTGTTTGGGTTTGTATTTGTGTTTTTGGTTGGTTTTGCGTTTGGATTTGGTTTGTTTTCGTTTGCTTTTTCGTTGTTTTTTTTTGTTGGTATTGGTGTTTGTGGTTGGGTTTGTTGTTAGGTTTTTGTTTTCGTTTGCTTTTTTGTTTGTTTTTTCTTTGTGTTTGTATTGGTGTTTGTGGTTGTGGTTGGGTTTGTTGTTAGGTTTTTGTTTTCGTTTGTATTTGTAATTGTGTTAGCGTTATGTTTGCGTTTTGTTGTTTTGGTTTTGGTTGGTTGTGGTTTGGGTGGGAATTGCCGGGTTTATGATGATTACTAAACACACAGGTAATGGTCTTTAACAGAAAGGTTTTTCACAGAAGCCAGAGCAGGGCCTGGCCGGGACGGCTAGTATATATATATATATATATATATATATATATATATATATTTATTTATTTATATATAAACCTACAAGGGAAGTTTTCCTGTTGCCACAGAAAACAGACAGACAAACAGACAGACACAGAATGGGAGTCAGCTCTATTCAAGACAACATTACGCCGACCACCGTAGCAGTTGTAATCTCCAGCCCTTGGCTTTAGGCCGTCATCATCTCCGTAACCAGCTCAATTAACCGCGGCAGACGAGTCTCACCCATGTGTTGGTCATTAGAAACTCCTGATGAGCGGTTAGTGCAGATGACGAAACATTGGAAACGCGACACTTGAGAATTAATCAAGGCACATATGCACATGCGCGAGTCGTTGGAATAAAGGGGCGCGGCGCGGATTTCTTTTGAAGTCGCCATCTTGTCGGGGTTTAAACCATCGGTTATTGGGTGTTCCAGATGAAATATCAATCTGTTCGGTTTCACGTGGAGTGGAATTAATTTCTTTGTGACGGTCAGGTGACCGGTCTGTCTCGTAGTGAAGAGAAAGGGAGATAATTATTACATGCGTGGAGTGTCTTCCCTTTTTTTTGTTTTGAAATCTTGGTGATGTGTAGGGCCCTAATTAATTAATTTAAAATCCACAGCATTCTGATTAAACAGTTATCGACTTCATTTGAATAAAACGTCCATTGTCTTTCTAATGAGCCCAGCATAGGGGATAAAGATTAATTATTTTGCTTAGGTATTTGACTTTATATAAATAGTGGAATTGAAAAGATGTTTTTATACATAAAAACAAATAGCACACAATTATGTCACGACTAGCCTGCAGGTACGAAGGACGGGTTATGTTGTAGTAAAACACGTAAGTGTCTGAGTTCGAATCATGGTAAAGATATAACTTTTTATATATTGCTGATAAAGAAATCAAAAGATTTATTTAACTTTGGTCTGTTATTCTTTGTATAATTCTCATTGATTTAATAATTATTGTGTTTTATATATTGAATAATACTTTGATTTACACAGAACGTTTATTTATATCCGGGTATATTTTACACACATGCTACTTATTACAATATAGGTTTTGTTAGTTTAAAATAATGTTTCAATGCCACTTAGTTACAAATGTAAAGTAAAGGGACGGCGTGGTCTAGCGGTAGAGAGTTGAACTGCTAACCCGCAAGTCTCGAGTTCGAATCCGGGTTCAAGTCAGTAGACCGTCCCTGAGTCCACCCAAAGTAAAGGACCACACAATCTCTGCATATGCCGAGGTCACAGAAACAAGTGAACTCTACTTCACTTGCCCCATAGACCGTCGCGGCCGGGTGGTAGAGCATGCGACTGCTAACTCGAAAGTCTCAAGTTCAGATCCCAGGCAGGGGTCTTTAAGTAATTACCCGAGGCCACCCATATATGAAGTTAGGAAAACAGTGGCGGTTGACAAAACTATCTATTAGAATTCCGAGGTCATTGAAACAGATCAATTCTACTTTATCTGCCCTTGTGTCTTGGGTACAAACGGAAAAAAAAACAACGACGTTTTGCAAGTTATGTTTTCTTGGTAGCAATGTACCTATTACGTTTTGCTTACAGTTATTCTCAAGTTATTATGTTTAATGTTGTTTATTTCACATTTATTGTATTTAAATGAAAATATCAATAAACCTATTGGCAGAACAAAAAAATAAATAAATAAAAATCACCAAAAAAAAATTTATAAGTAAAGTAAAAATTTAAGCTTAACTTTCGATTTTGACGGTCAATAAGACAAATGAAGAAGAGTTTATCTATTTCTATGACCGCAGCTAATGCAGTAACAGTGTGACCAGTGCCGTTCTCATCCTCCTTTACTTTCCAGTATTTATAACAAACAACTGGACCCAGTGACGTCATACAGCGAGCCTGAGATCCGAACCCGAGACTTTCGGGTTAGCAGTCGCGATAAAAGATCTTAGTATTTTCAAATTTTTTTTTTTTTTTAAATTTCAGCTGTTTGACACCTGCACGCTGTTTGACTTTGGGATTTGATCTTGAGATTGTGCCGCGGTCAGGTTTAAAAAGATGGAATGCACGAGGGGGAAGATTTAGAACGAAGATGGAATTTGCCGAGTCAGTGGCCGATTGTCAGCCATCAAAACTGATCAGCTCCCACTAGCCGGGTTCCATTCTTCCCCCCCACAATGAGACCGGGGGGACCGGAGTAACAATATGCGCCTGGTCATGTGACAATCTGGGCATCGGTCATTATGGACAGAAGCCGACTTTTGGCCAGGAACATGGCTGCCATATGTCCAGCGGTTTGTCCCGTACCGACCAACAGGATGTCGGTCCAGGTGACCATTTGGTCCCTGTGTTCAGCTTTTCCCGGAAACCTTTCATCACAGCTCAGGTTTTTGTCCGGCTAACAACCAAGGAGCAATCTTTACATCCTTTTATCCCTATTTGCCTCCCTTGGTCATCGTTTTATTGGTATTTGCCTCCCTTGTCCGGGAATTATTTTTTTTTTTAGAGACTTTTAAAGAGCGAAGTATTGCAAGCCGACCCTCGTTCGTTTTCCCCCTCAACCTGAGTTTCTTTTTATCGTGTTTGTCTTCTCCTCGAGTCCTCCCATCATCGGGTCCTGGTGTAAAGGACCAGGACATCTCCTTCGACAGGGGGACAGAATTCAATCGTTTCATTACCCGGCGTTTGGTCGCGCCTGCGCAAACATTTGGGAAGGTTACGACTGGCGCAGGCAAATGAAAGTCGTTTGGATTCAGTTAAACCGGACCCTAGTGGACATTGTAATTTTTGACCTGGGAGTGGCCTGCGCTTGACCGACCGATCAAAATGCGTATAGAAGCTATAAATGTCCAGTTAAAATGATATATTACGAAGATCTTTCGTAGGATTTTCAATACAGAAAAGGCGTTTAAGTGCTGTTGTTTGATTTTTAAATTTAAACTGGACAAAATTTACTGGGCAATTTGGGTCGGCGTGGTAGGGTTGGTGCAAATCATGGTTGCTAAACCGAAAAGTTCCGAGTTCGAACCCTGGGTAGATGGAGCTCCATAGCCGGGGACAGCAACCCATCAAAACTAAAAAAATAAAACAATTGCCGCCTTGAAGTTTGTTCTTGGTTGGGCAGAGGCGTAGCGACCCTTCCCGGCGCCCGGGGACATACTTTCAATTTGGCGCCCCCCTCGGGAGCAAGTTTTCGATTTGCACCCCCCCCTCGAACTTTTCATTTGCACCCCCCCTCAAACTTTCGATTTGCACCCCCACTCGAACTGTTTCATTTGCACCCCCCCCCCCTCAAACTTTCGATTTGCACCCCCCCATCAAACTTTCGATTTGCACCCCCCCTCGAACTTTTCATTTGCACCCCCCCCCTCAAACTTTCAATTTGGCGCCCCCCCCTAAGGTCGGCGCCCGGGGACATATGTACCCCCCCCCCTCGCTACGCCTCTGTGGTTGGGTCAAGCTATGGAAGCTAATCCAAAAGAAAAGCTGTCTGAAATCGGAGTCAACGGCCTAAATGGCGCATGACAAGTTGACACTATTACTTAATTGTATTGGAGGAAATCCCTTCAAACAATACAATAGGCTTGAAAAGTTGGTTCCTAATGGTTCCAAATGGTTTTTTCCAGAAAACAAATTTTTGAAACCAAACTTTAATATTTCATAGCATTTGTGAAATAAGTACAAAATTACTTCCGGTTTCATTAAGTCTAGAAACAGTTAAACAAATAATTACTAGAAATATAAAAGTAATTAAGCTAACACTTTAAATTTTAATTTGGATTAGAAGAGTTCAGTGGCGTAGCCAGGATTGTCTCAAGGGAGGGGTTCCAATTTTTACCCGGGGACAAACTTTCGATTTGCACACCCCCCCCTCAAACTTTCGATTTGCACCCCCCTTATACTTTATATATATATACCGAGGGGTCTATGGGGGGGGGGTTATGACCCCCCTAACCTCCCCCCCTGCCTACGCCACTGGTAGAGTCAATGTATTGTGGTGTTAGGGGGTGTTATATTATTTAATATAAATGAACTACTACTACTACATTATTTTCATAGGCTTACATTCAATACAAAAATATGAAAATGAGTGTAATCGATGGTTCCCAAACGGCTTTAAGTTTTAAAAATGTACCTATAATTTAATCGCTTAACTTTTTTTTTCTAGATATTATTCTTTTTTTTTTTTAAACTTAGTATGATTACATAGACTTTTCAAGCCTATTAAATTGTTTGAATGACTGTTGTCTATAGCGCTTCATCTGTCGCTTGTCGCAATGCCTCACGACACTTTAAACTAAGGCTAAGACTTTCTCGTTTAAAACTGACGTCATATGGCGGTAGTCTGACCGGAAGAGGATCGCCCTTCGCCGCAGACGGCTGGATACAATCCCAGCATTCCTTTCAACCGAAGATTCGCTGCTCTGAATGAAGCGATCATGTCGGACACAATGGCTCGGGCCGTGTAACTTCCCTTGTTATTCGGTTGTTAGTCCAAATGTCATTCTATTTACCCAAAAGCGGACGGGTCGTGTTGGTTGAAATTCTAAGCGTGGCCAGACCTCATCAAAGGCGAGCTTTTGATCGCAGTGACACGCACCTTATGTTCTAACTCTCGCGGTTAAACGCGTAACGAATGTTAAATGTGCTGCTGATATACGATGATTGCTAAACCAAAACGATTGTTAGACTCGACGTTTAACAGCCCAAAGTTGAGATATAATAGGGCAGAGGATATAGAGTTCACCTACTTCCATGACTAGACACACGAAAGGATAACGTAGTAAATTAACCTCTTTAGACCTAGAGATCCATTGGGTAGATGAAGTAGAGTTTACATGCTTTTGACCTCGGTATAATAAGGGATGGTGTGGTCAGCATTTTGCTCAACCGCTTTTACTTTCCCTAACATGACTTTGCTTAGTTAGCTACCCATCAGAGCTTGTTCGACTCAGGGACGTTCTACTGACTTAGACCCGGATTCGAACCCTAGACTCTTGGAACAGCTGCGTAGCGTAGGGATAACGTGGCCTGCTTTACTTTGGAACAACGGGGCCGGGTGATAGACATCACGTCTTTTAACCCGCAAATCTCGTGTTCGAATCCTGGTATTGAGTCCCTGAGTCAACAAAGCTTTTATGGGTACCTGAATCAAGTTAGAGAAAGTTACAGCGGCTGACGTTAAATAGGTGAATGTTAAGCCCTTTAATCAAGAAATAATTGTTAAACCCGATGCTTAACTTATGAAGTGTTGTACCTCTTAACTTAAGGCTAAACTTTTCAATCACAGCGATAATCGTTGTGCGACAACCACATTGGCAGTAGCCAGTATTCCACTCAGTGACAGCTATACAACGTGATTACCGTATTGGGAAGAGGACGGGGACCATGATACACTGGTTGTGGAGAAGAGGCTTGACAAAACCATTCTAAAATCTAATCTGAGGTGTCGTACCATCCATGATGAACTAAGGAACACATCTAATGCTTATAGAGGTCTATTGACGGTATGGCGAAATTTAAATCACCCGACTTCATCT
Source organism: Physella acuta (assembly GCF_028476545.2). NCBI lineage: Eukaryota > Metazoa > Mollusca > Gastropoda > Physidae > Physella > Physella acuta. Next base: position 181,672 of record NW_026731846.1, on the reverse strand, counting down.
GGTCAACTATTCTGTCCCACTCATCTGGTCAACTATTCTGTCCCACTCAGCCGGTCAACTAATCACTCAGCCGGTCAACTAATCTGTCCCACTCATCTGGTCAACTATTCTGTCCCACTCATCTGGTCAACTATTCTGTCCCACTCAGCCGGTCAACTAATCACTCAGCCGGTCAACTAATCTGTCCCACTCAGCCGGTCAACTATTCTATCCCACTCATCTGGTCAACTATTCTGTCCCACTCATCTGGTCAACTATTCTGTCCCACTCATCTGGTCAACTATTCTGTCCCACTCATCTGGTCACCTATTCTGTCCCACTCAGCCGGTCAACTAATCACTCAGCCGGTCAACTAATCTGTCCCACTCATCTGGTCAACTATTCTGTCCCACTCAGCCGGTCAACTAATCACTCAGCCGGTCAATTAATCTGCCCCACTCATCTGGTCAACTATTCTGTCCCACTCATCTGGTCAACTAATCTGTCGCACTCAGCCGGTCAACTAATCACTCAGCCGGTCAACTAATCTGTCCCACTCATCTGGTCAACTATTCTGTCCCACTCATCTGGTCAACTATTCTGTCCCACTCATCTGGTCAACTATTCTGTCCCACTCATCTGGTCAACTATTCTGTCCCACTCATCTGGTCAACTATTCTTTCCCACTCATCTGGTCAAATATTCTGTCCCACTCATCTGGTCAACTAATCTGTCCCACTCATCTGGTCAACTAATCTGTCCCACTCATCTGGTTAACTATTCTGTCCCACTCATCTGGTCAACTATTCTGTCCCACTCATCTGGTCAACTATTCTATCCCACTCATCTGGTCAACTATTCTGTCCCACTCATCTGGTCAAATAATCTGTCCCACTCATCTGGTCAACTAATCTGTCCCACTCATCTGGTTAACTATTCTGTCCCACTCATCTGGTCAACTATTCTGTCCCACTCATCTGGTCAACTATTCTATCCCACTCATCTGGTCAACTATTCTGTCCCACTCATCTGGTCAAATATTCTGTCCCACTCATCTGGTCAACTAATCTGTCCCACTCATCTGGTCAACTATTCTGTCCCACTCATCTGGTCAACTATTCTGTCCCACTCATCTGGTCAACTATTCTGTCCCACTCATCTGGTCAACTATTCTGTCCCACTCATCTGGTCAACTATTCTGTCCCACTCATCTGGTCAACTATTCTGTCCCACTCATCTGGTCAACTAATCTGTCCCACTCATCTGGTCAACTATTCTGTCCCACTCATCTGGTCAACTATTCTGTCCCACTCATCTGGTCAAATATTCTGTCCCACTCATCTGGTCAAATATTCTGTCCCACTCATCTGGTCAACTATTCTGTCCCACTCATCTGGTCAACTATTCTGTCCCACTCATCTGGTCAACTATTCTGTCCCACTCATCTGGTCAACTATTCTGTCCCACTCATCTGGTCAACTATTCTGTCCCACTCATCTGGTCAACTATTCTGTCCCACTCATCTGGTCAAATATTCTGTCCCACTCATCTGGTCAACTATTCTGTCCCACTCATCTGGTCAACTATTCTGTCCCACTCAGCCGGTCAACTAATCACTCAGCCGGTCAACTAATCTGTCCCACTCATCTGGTCAACTATTCTGTCCCACTCAGCCGGTCAACTAATCACTCAGCCGGTCAATTAATCTGCCCCACTCATCTGGTCAACTATTCTGTCCCACTCATCTGGTCAACTAATCTGTCCCACTCAGCCGGTCAACTATTCACTCAGCCGGTCAACTAATCTGTCCCACTCATCTGGTCAACTATTCTGTCCCACTCATCTGGTCAACTATTCTGTCCCACTCATCTGGTCAACTATTCTGTCCCACTCATCTGGTCAATTATTCTGTCCCACTCATCTGGTCAACTATTCTGTCCCACTCATCTGGTCAACTATTCTGTCCCACTCATCTGGTCAACTATTCTGTCCCACTCATCTGGTCAACTATTCTGTCCCACTCATCTGGTCAACTATTCTGTCCCACTCATCTGGTCAACTATTCTATCCCACTCATGTGGTCAACTATTCTGTCCCACTCATCTGGTCAAATAATCTGTCCCATTCATCTGGTCAACTAATCTGTCCCACTCATCTGGTTAACTATTCTGTCCCACTCATCTGGTCAACTATTCTGTCCCACTCATCTGGTCAACTATTCTATCCCACTCATCTGGTCAACTATTCTGTCTCACTCATCTGGTCAAATATTCTGTCCCACTCATCTGGTCAACTAATCTGTCCCACTCATCTGGTCAACTATTCTGTCCCACTCATCTGGTCTACTATTCTGTCCCACTCATCTGGTCAACTATTCTGTCCCACTCATCTGGTCAACTATTCTGTCCCACTCATCTGGTCAACTATTCTGTCCCACTCATCTGGTCAACTATTCTGTCCCACTCATCTGGTCAACTAATCTGTCCCACTCATCTGGTCAACTATTCTGTCCCACTCATCTGGTCAACTAATCTGTCCCACTCATCTGGTCAAATATTCTGTCCCACTCATCTGGTCAAATATTCTGTCCCACTCATCTGGTCAACTATTCTGTCCCACTCATCTGGTCAACTATTCTGTCCCACTCATCTGGTCAACTATTCTGTCCCACTCATCTGGTCAACTATTCTGTCCCACTCATCTGGTCAACTATTCTGTCCCACTCATCTGGTCAACTATTCTGTCCCACTCATCTGGTCAAATATTCTGTCCCACTCATCTGGTCAACTATTCTGTCCCACTCATCTGGTCAACTATTCTGTCCCACTCAGCCGGTCAACTAATCACTCAGCCGGTCAACTAATCTGTCCCACTCATCTGGTCAACTATTCTGTCCCACTCAGCCGGTCAACTAATCACTCAGCCGGTCAATTAATCTGCCCCACTCATCTGGTCAACTATTCTGTCCCACTCATCTGGTCAACTAATCTGTCCCACTCAGCCGGTCAACTATTCACTCAGCCGGTCAACTAATCTGTCCCACTCATCTGGTCAACTATTCTGTCCCACTCATCTGGTCAACTATTCTGTCCCACTCATCTGGTCAACTATTCGGTCCCACTCATCTGGTCAACTAATCTGTCCCACTCATCTGGTCAACTATTCTGTCCCACTCATCTGGTCAACTAATCTGTCCCACTCATCTGGTTAACTATTCTGTCCCACTCATCTGGTCAATTATTCTGTCCCACTCATCTGGTCAACTATTCTGTCCCACTCATCTGGTCAACTATTCTGTCCCACTCATCTGGTCAACTATTCTGTCCCACTCATCTGGTCAAATATTCTGTCCCACTCATCTGGTCAACTAATCTGTCCCACTCATCTGGTCAACTAATCTGTCCCACTCATCTGGTTAACTATTCTGTCCCACTCATCTGGTCAACTATTCTGTCCCACTCATCTGGTCAACTATTCTGTCCCACTCATCTGGTCAACTATTCTATCCCACTCATCTGGTCAACTATTCTGTCCCACTCATCTGGTCAAATATTCTGTCCCACTCATCTGGTCAACTAATCTGTCCCACTCATCTGGTCAACTATTCTGTCCCACTCATCTGGTCAACTATTCTGTCCCACTCATCTGGTCAACTATTCTGTCCCACTCATCTGGTCAACTATTCTGTCCCACTCATCTGGTCAACTATTCTGTCCCACTCATCTGGTCAAATATTCTGTCCCACTCATCTGGTCAACTATTCTGTCCCACTCATCTGGTCAACTATTCTGTCCCACTCATCTGGTCAACTATTCTGTCCCACTCATCTGGTCAACTATCCCACTCATCTGGTCAAATATTCTGTCCCACTCATCTGGTCAAATATTCTGTCCCACTCATCTGGTCAACTATTCTGTCCCACTCATCTGGTCAAATATTCTGTCCCACTCATCTGGTCAACTATTATGTCCCACTCAGACGGTCTACTAATCCGCCCCCTCCACAACCACTAGTAAAATGTTTCTTTATATTAAAAAAATGAAAATTTTCTGTTTTTTTTTTTACTTCACATTTGGTGTTTTTAAAGTTCTGGGAAAAAATGTAGAAAATATCTGTATTAAATAATAGAAAGAACTATCTTTTTCCTCATCGTATGATAACCTGGAATTCGTCTAGTATCTTTATGTCTTAATTGTGAACTACATTTTCTCATAGCTTTTTCCACGAGAAAGTTTCTTTCTATTTCTTTTTTTTTTTTTCGTTTGAGTAAAAATTTTATTATACATTAAAGTGCGCATTCAAATATTTTTTAAAAATGTAATTAACTTCAAAATTTAATGTAATACAATTATTTGAGTTAAACTATTAAGGGAGCCTCTGTAGTTCAAATTGCATTGCGTTTAATAAGTAATAATTTGCTTCAATAAACTCAATAAACTTAAGTAACCCACACAGTATTTTATCACCAATTTATAATATTAATCATTGAAAATCTCAGGTTTAACTTAACTAAATTAAATCTGTATCAGTCTTCACATGCCGATGGCGAAGACTGTAATGTTAGAGCTAGTAAGCAGGCAACTGACGATGTAGATTACATGTCTGATGCATTTTTAGAAAAATTAACTAAATAAAATAAAAAATAAAAATACAATATAATCAATCAAAATGACCATGCTTAATCATATGGGCAAAGATTGAGTAGCAGAGTCGCAGCGACCCCTCCCGGCGCACGGGGACAAACTTTCAATTTGCCCCCCCCCCCCCCATATATTTTTTTATATTTATAATTCAAAACTACAGCTAAACTGAGCTTTTTTGGCACCCCTATGGTCGGCGCCCGGGGACATATGTATCCCCCCCCCCCCGTCGCTACGCCTCCTTTGATTAGGCAATGTAGAAATTTCATTCGAGGTTATTTTATAAGTTTGCAATAATGTATCATTTAATTAATCAATTTTAATCAGTAATGAGATATTTAAATTAACGAGCAGGTGAAGTTTAGTTTATCTGTTTCTGTAACCTTCACCTTGGCATATTGGGGTAGAGTGTGATAGGGTCTGTCACCATGGGTTGGGTGGACTCAGGGACACCCTACAGACTTGGATCTAAACTGTAGACCTTTGGGACAGCAGGCGTTCGCCCTAACCACCACACCTCTCTCTTTAGACCACGCTATCCTACCGGTTTAATAAGTCACTTGAGCGAATAAGAGAGAAATGTTTTAATGATTAAATAAAATATTATCTTGACGTTTAAATTTTTTTTTCCTGTAGCTCTGTATGTATTTTTTTAAACATTTTTTATTTTCAATAAAACAAATTACAACGTGTTTGTGAATGTCTTAGAATGTAGAAGCAATCAGGAATTTTACAGCAACAAAATTTACATACTAGTGATAAGGTAATAATTATATACATAATGGCAAATACGTGATGGAGCTAAATTTAATATGTACAAAAATGAAAAGGGGAACAATTATAAGGGGTTAAATTAAAATAATTGAACGGTAGTGAAGATCCGTGGAATCCGAGCAAAAGAATTTGCTATGGGGACCAATCAATATGCTGTGATGTACGAGATATATAAAAAGACGAACATGTTGTACTAGATGTTCGTAAGTATATATATATTTAAATAAGGGGAGGTGTCTGGTATTTAAACAATCACATTAAACAATTTTATATATATTTTTTTTAACATCAAATTTCTTTTTATTAAATTTTTTTAACATCATCATACTTTTAAATAAATTTTATCTAATGAAACAGATGAACGTACTAATAATAAGTATGTACAAACAATTTTATTTTATTTTATTTTTATTTTATTTTTTTTTTTTTTAATTTTTTTTTTAAATACTTTTATTTGCAATTTAAAACAAGTACATCAACATCAAATTCTTACATAATTTCGAACATCAAATGAAAACGAAATAGTAATACAATATATTACAATATATTACAATAGTAATATTTCTTTCTTACTTGTAGCCTGCTTTCATTCATTTAAGATGGTTTACATTTACATAGATGTAATACAAAACGTCTAAATATAAAGAAAAATTAAAAATTAAAAACCAACCTGAAACTGAAAATGCAAATGTATAATTAAAATTAAATGATGATTCAAGGGATTTTTTTTTCTCGGCCCGGTGGGCTGAGGGGACGAGGGGGGGGGGGAGAGGGGGGAATTTGTTTTTTTTTTAAAGTAGAGCTGAAATGAATTTGGGATTACAGAGAATTAAAATGATACAAATTTTAAGCAATCGGAAAAGTTATGTTATTACAATGAGATACGTAAAAGCAAACACTCTTCCCTTTCAAACATCTATATCTATACAGTCCTCAATTAGTTTTGTTTTCCAAACAATTTTATAATGACGTTTAAAATATTGGTGATTAATCCTCAACGTTGTTATCTCTGAGCGACAATTAATAGAAGTTTTGTATTTTTTATATGACCTTTTGTTGTTAATTTGCTTGGTTTCAGGGAATATGTTTTTATTCTATAGCTAGTGCTATTAGTTAAAAAAAAACAATTAATGTTTATTTTCTTTCATGCATTAAATTATGTTTTAAATGTAGTTATAATATCATTTTCTTAAAAGGCTTGTGTAATTTCGATACCACCGAATTCATTTTCCAGTATTCAGTGGATTATTACCTCCCATCATTTAAACCACACCACTTCTCTCCCTTCTCTTCCTGATTTTATTTTTTTTAATTTTTTTTTTTAACATTAGTTTTTCAAGCTCTTAAACACGACGTATTGTATTCCAGACCCTTGTCCCTATAACGACATAACCTCTCCGTCGAAATAAGAGGTCAAACGAACAAGCCGACTCCCAACTCCACCGACGGCCGTAGGTCGCGACACCGTCATCCACGCAGTCTGGGCCCACAAGGCCGGCCATTGAAGGAGATGAAGCCCCCATCTCGACCCCATAAAGAAGCCATTGGCGGCTAAGATGTTTTCTCTTTCATTCACTCGCCGGTTACCGTCTGTCACCAAGTTCGGCTTGTCTGTTTTTGCCGTGTACCTGGACAAGAGGGGGTGGGGCGGGGGGGGGGGGGAGGGAAGAGGGGAGGTTTGAAAAATGGGGGGGGGGGAACTATTGGTCAAGCACGTTGAAATTATTAAAAGCTGTTGTAAAATGTTCGTGTACCTGGTCAAGAGGGCAGGCTAAGGTGAGTGGTTTGTGGGGGGGGGGGGGGGGGGGGAGTAGGGGGAATTAATAACTCCCTTATCAAACAAAATGAGTCTGTTAAAAATGTTTAAGGTTTCGGATGAGAAGGTGGGGGTGGGGGTGGGGGGGGGGGGGGAATCGGCGGCCTAACCCTCGCTTAACACCAGGAATGTATTTAAAAAAAAAAAACTGCTATGAATTCAATTAAAAAAGAAGCAACGGAAGACAATTAGTAGCTGCACAAATTTACTTTTATATTTATTTTTTTTTTCGGAGTAAAGAGTTAGGTATTTGCAAAGATTAACATAAATACCGTATGTTTAAAAATAATGTCAATTATACTCTTACTATTTGTGGTGTGGTCGGTCGGCAGATGGAACTCCCGCTTATGTAATAAAGCGGGAGTTATCTCCCGTAAACTATCACGAAAACACTTACATAACACTACGGGGGATGGCAAGTCGGAGTGTAGACATGATTCAGGTTAGGGAAAACATGGGGGTGTAGCCTAGTACTGACCACACTGACCCTTCAAATGCCGTGTCACAGAAAACGTTAACTCTAATTACCCAATCATGCACTCAACATTGATTTAGACCAGGGGTCTCCAAACTTTTCAGTCCGAGGGCCACATTAACCATTAAATTTCAATTCGGGGGCCAGTTTCTTCCAGGTATGTCTTTGATTTTTCTTGGCAAAGTTCCTCGGCCATCACCAACCAATTTTTTTTTTTCCGTGGACAAAAAGATCTCCGCGGGCCGGGTGAGAGGACATCGCGGGCCGCATCCGACCCGCGGGCCGTAGTTTGGAGACCCCTGATTTAGACATTTAAATATACAGGCTGTGGCATTGTTCAAACTACAAGATATATCGATATAAACATAAGCTGTTTTAATTTGTGAAATACACGTCGGTAACCTTAAGAAAACAGGCCTACGTTTCCGTTATAGAACCGTATAGTTATATAGTTATGAATGTAGTCATTAACACAATAGAAATATCTGCCTTAATTTAAAGTTAGCAATTATAATTAACGAGCCGGCCCGCGGCATAACATACGCCGCTATTTAGTTGTTTCTAATTTTCAATAATTCATAATTTGTGAATTCGACAGTACCAACGCTGACACTGAAAATATTTCTTTAAAACACTATAAGTAGCTCCTTAAGGACCATAACCCCCCCCCCCCTTCCTTCCCCCCTCCCCTCCCCCCTCCCCCCCCCCACCCCTCCACCCCTACGTTTTAAAATCGTTGGCTCTGCTTGTAAACATTTAGAGTGAACACAGCTCACTAAAACCATTGTAGGGGTGGGGAGGAGGGGACAGCGTTTGCAGCTTGTTTTCTACGGCTCGAAGAGGAGAATTATATATATAGATTCATAATTTGTGAATTCGACAGTACCAACGCTGACACTGAAAATATTTCTTTAAAACACTATAAGTAGCTCGTTAAGGACCATAACCCCCCCCCCTTCCTTCCTTTACCCCCCCCCCCCCTCCCCCCCCCCCCCCCCCACCCCCTACGTTTAAAATCGTTGGCTCTGCTTGTAAACGTTTAGAGTGAACACAGCTCACTAAAACCATGTAGGGGTGGGGAGATAGGGAGAGCGTTTGCAGCTTGTTTTCTAACGGCTCGAAGAGGAGAATTATATATATAGATTAATCATTAGAAACTGCCTTAATTTAAAGTTAGCAATAATAATTAATTACTCATTAGCTTTAAAAAAATCATATACACCTTTATTGATTACAGTTTCAATTTTATTATTTTAAAGTTGAAAATGTATTTCTGTAGAATTCTATTATTATTTTACTAATGAGTAATTAGTTTGATTAATTCAATTTGTACTCCACAGAAACCTTTGATTAAACCCGTAATTGTTTTTTCTTTTTCAATTTTCTTTTTTTAACAACTGGCTTTGTGGAGGGGCGAAGATATAGGACACATACATCAGCTTTAGAAGAAAAAAAATTCTAATTATTCCTATTTAGTCTAATAAAAAATTTCCCCCTTAGTCGAGGAACAATAACTCTCAGCGGCCAGGTCGAGGTACTAATGCAGTAGGAGTTGTGTCCCCTAGCCTACGTCAGCCCTTGTCCCGACCCCGCAATCTGCTAGGTACCCCGGGTAATGCGATACTGTCACAGATAGCAACTAAATAGGCGTAACGCGAGACACGGCGAGACTTTACGAGACCCGGGTGCCACACGAGCGTACAGCGTGGAGTACTGAATGCTGACATTTTATACTGCACCCATGGGGAGTCAGTGAATAGAGGGAAGATGTTTGTAAGTCCTTGTAAGGGGGGGGGGGGGGAACAGTGGCGTAGGCAGGGGGGGTTAGGGGGGGTCATAACCCCCCCCATAGACCCCTCGGTATATATAAAAAGTATGAGGGGGGGTGCAAATCGAAAGTTTGAGGGGGGGGGTGCAAATCGAAAGTTTGAGGGGGGGTTGCAAATCGAAAGTTTGAGGGGGGGGGTGCAAATCGAAAGTTTGAGGGGGGGGGGTGCAAATCGAAAGTTTGTCCCCGGGTAAAAATTGGAACCCCCCCCCCTTGAGACGATCCTGGCTACGCCCACTGGGGGGGAATATAGTAAAGGGAGGAAAGTATGCCGAGGGGAGGTAAACAGAATAGTGAAATCTATTTTTATCCTTTTTTATTTAGTAAAGGTTTGTTGAAGTTGGCGGGTGAAGTTATTGAGTAGAAAGATAGTGGTATAAAGAAGGGAGGCAACACCTGTCCTTGTTTGCGAAGGGAGATAAAAGCTGTTACCCGAGTTTGTGGATAAATAAATGATGAGTAGCGTTGAAAGATAACGCTGGGTAATGGAAACGATGGGATGGGGGGGGGGGGGGGGAATTGAAGGAACCGATAATGGAAAAGTAGGAGGATGGGATTAATATTAAACTAATTTAGTAATTAAATTTAATAATATTTTAAATAATTTATTTCCATTGCAAATATTTTGCCCCCGTAATTATTCGTACATTTCCAGTAAAAGAGACACTAAGAGTCGAAAACAGTGTATGGAAAGTTAACAACTTTTTTGTTGCTGGTGAAATTAACATTTCAGACTGCGTCGCTTAATTACTATGAGATTCGTATTAAAATTTGTAAATTGATGTTTCGGTTGATAGTCTACTCAATTTATTTTCAAAGTAAAATTAAAGTAATTTTAATTCATAAAATGCTTGATCAATGGGTAGAGAAAATCAAGTCTCTTTCGGTTAAATTGCCTACCTGAGTCCGCTCAGCTTTGATGTGTACCTGGCTGATGTTGGGTTAACTAAAAGTGACAGGGCATCGTGCTGAAACTTCCGTCATAAGCCGAGGTTATATGATTATGTACTCTACTTCATCTACAAAGCCCGACTGTTAAGTATGAAAGGGCAGTCTAGTAATGAGCTAACTTATATAAGTAAGGTTCCCCTTTCAAACGTAATGATCCTTAAGGCAGATGAAGTAGAGTCCATATGTTTCAGGACCTTGGGTTAGCTAGCAATTGAGCGCTCTGCTACCTGATTACCTAGCACACTCGACTAAAATTAACTCGTCTTCAGAAAAGATGCCATCGTAACTCGAGTCTCGTTAATAAAATTAAAAAATTAAAATTAAATTTTCTCGCGATAAACAGACTATACGATTCAATTCATTTCGTGTTAAAAATATCGGGAAAAAATTCCGCTTATAAAACATTAAACCCACCCCCCCCCCGCCTTCACCAATTTTTGAAAAAAATTCCAAATGAGCATAAACTATAAACATATTGTAGTTAATTTTAGTATACAGAGATAATTAAATATAAGCTACGGATAGACAAATATTGGTTATATATAGACCTATACCGTTAGAATTTATTTCTTTTATAATCGGTTATAAATCACCACGTCATATGTCAGAAAGTACACGTCAAAAGTCAAGACATTTTTCTTCCAGCTTGACAGAAAACATCAACGAAGCTTGATTGGAATAATGGTGAGATCATTCTCTACCCATAGTGCCTGATTGTTTTTATTTCCCCAACATCTTCACTATTCTTCACCGTCGTCATTTACTCAAACCATCCCAAGGAACAATGAAATGTGGAACTCTTTTTTTTTCCTTTAATAAAGAAAAGCACTTAAAATGATTCGCTGTGTTCGCGTATCTGGCTAGTAAAAAAATACCGTCCCCTATTTTAGTGCCACGCGCGCGCGCATGCGTGTGTATTTTCCATTCTTCCGGCCGCTAGAACACGTGCGCGCAGCCACAATGGACGCCACGTGCGGACTGGACTTGGCTCGAATCTTGGAGCGGCGTAGGAATAATTACACTAAAGCGCGCGGGGGCTCATTTACCCAGGATGCTCTGCTTCGCCCGTTTCCGGCCGAAGACATGGTTTTTTAAAATCCGTCCATTGGTCGACTACTTCAACCTAGATGGCGCTTTTCCGTCCTCACCCCCTCCTCCCCGCTTCCGTTTCCGAAACCCCCGTTTTATTAAAATTTCGCATTTTCCATCGTCTTTCTTCTCTTTCTCTCTCCCCCCCCCCCCTTATTCCTCCTCCCTCACCCTCCCATCGTCATCCAGTCTTATTGATGAATCAATCAACGGGCATCATGACTCACCTAATATTTCGTCCCGGCGATATTCCAATTAAAAGTAATTGGACGGTTAGTCAAGGCAAGGCTGGGGGAGGAGGGAGGTGGGAGGGAGCCTCGCAATATTGCCCTGTGTTGATTGTTTAAATTTGGGAGCCGACCGCGAATAAAAACAGAAAGCAATTATCCCCCCCCCCCCCCCCCCAATGCCGGAGATTTTTGTGCGACTGCGCCGCGGTAATTCCCGCAAATGTATTTTCCCCCCATTTCGGTCCGGCTGTTTTAACCTACTTCGCTACGTCAAAATGTCCGTCTTATCGTTTAGATTAGCTGCCGGGGGCCATTGTTGGGGCGGGGCAGGGTGGGGGGTAGCAAGGCGGGACGTAGACAGGGGACAGAGAGAGACAAACGGGCCAGATGAAACAGGGCATTGTTACCTGGCCAGGTTAATTGGGATTTGATTCTTTGAACAGAGGCGTAGCGACCCCTCCCGGCGCCCGGGGCGAACTTTCAGTTTGGCGCCCCTCCATATATATATATATATATATATATATATATATATATATATATATATATATATATATATATATATATATATATATATATATATATATATATATATATACGTGTGTGTGTATGTGTGTGCGACAGTCTGGAAAAAAATAACAATTACGCTGATTGTAGTAAACTTCACTCGACGCCAATAAAATTCCCGTTAAGATGTATTATCCTTTAAAAATAATGATTAGTTATGTCAGAAAAAAAATAAAATTGTAGCGGAGCCAATTCGTTTTGGCAGAGAGAGTGTCGCTTCCCACCCACTCGCTCCGACAGTCTGCTATTTTACTGATCGGATAGCGATACAAGAATCCGTGATATTTATTTCTCTTTAATGCAGTGATCCAGGGAAGATGTAATGCAATCAAATAAAAGTATCTGATCTATCACGATCAAGCTGAGAGAATCGTAAGAATTGTACAAAGAACTAGTCGCGTTATTACTTATCAAAACTGGGTAGTGAAATCGTACATTAAGTGTTAAAAGAGTTATCTAGTAAGCGATCCAGTACAAATCCTTCGGTTTTTGTTGGTGAAAAAGTGCCCCACCATCTTGCCCAAAAATTGTAGAGTGGATTTTAAACGTCACTAACTCTTTTTAGCGCAATTTCCTTACAGGAATTGCGATTATTACTCGTCATTTCTGGATGGATGGATGGATGTGTCCCCGCAATGGATGGATGTGTGTCCGCAGCTTTAAGTGGTATCTCCTCCTCAACGAACAATATCGAGGACTAGTTTCAAAAGCAAATATGTTAAGCAAGTTCCGAGGATGATTGTGGGCCAAAAAAATTTCCGGAATTCCTTACTGGATTTCCCGGAAAAGCCAAAAAACCTCGAAAATATGCAGTTTTTGGCCCATATCTCGGCAACCAGACCACTTAGCGACTTGAAACATTTGCCAATCGATTCCTGTCATAATTTAGAACAATATTGCCGAAGAAAGTTTTCAAAAATATCCTTTCGTTCGGTCACAACAAAATATTTACTACTTTTTTAAACTGAGCATCGTGTAGGCCTAGGATGATATTTACTACTTTTTTTAAAACTGAGCATCGTGTAGGCCTACTCGTTAAAATAAAACTATTTTCGTTGATATAGGTTAATATAGTTGTCTTTTTTTAGGGCAAAAAAAATATCCTTTCGTTCGGTCACAAAAAATTAAAAATTGTTATGGATAACATAAGGAAATTGCGCTTAAATTGTCACTAGACTTTTTATTAACTTGTTTTATGTTACACAATCGTAAAATACGCTTTAGTTCAATGTGTTTCTTTTCTGAGTGATATCGGTTATTTATTCCTTAATCCGTTGTGAGTTTTTCCGATTTTAGTCTTCGAAAAAGCCCCCCCCCCCCCCATCTAGGAAACTGGAAAGCGGTTTTTCCGGACTATATTTCTTAAGGATATATGTTTTACATTTACACAAACAAGGTAGAAAACAGTTAAATCAGTATGCTCTCAGCCGTTACATTTCTTTACTTTGACTGTTTATATATCAAAACTGCAGCTTAAAATGAACTTTAATAATTTTTTTCTACCCCTTTTGGCGCCCCCTTAGGGTCGGCGCCCGGGGCGGCCGCCCTCCCCGCCCTCCCCTAGCTACGCCTCTGTCTTTGAAAGGCGAGTCACTGGATTGATTAGATGGCACAGTTAATGCATTCTGAATCAACTTCCGCTACAGATCAAAGAAGGGGGAGACAACCTATAGAGACAAGATGAAGTAGAACTGAGCTTTTAGTTTTTAAAACACAAAATGGAGACCTCTGATGAAAATGTCAGCTCCCCGACAGGGGAGGTGTGGATGCGCACCAGAGCGTGCGATTGCTTAACCGAAAGTTTTGAGATCTGGATCAAGTTCATAAAGTAGGCCTATCTCTTGGTTCACCTAAAACCTGATGGCTAATTGACGCAGTGACTAAAACGACTAAATTCGCCTAGGCGTGGTTTAGCCATATAACGCATTCTGGACGCCGTATATTTTTTTTCGTTCTAACAAGACTATCGTACAAGAACAGTTGGTGTGGAAATAAGACTATACTGCTAGATGGGACATCGGACCATAGCCATCCACTTATATGGACCATATAGGTCGTTGACTGCGAAATCCATCGAAGAACAAACTGCAAGGCAGCGTTTTTATCATTGTCTTTCTTCACGATTGCTTTTTTGTGAGTTTCTTCTTCTAGATGTGAAGTTTCCCCTTGCCATCGAGCCCCATCTGCCCGAAGGTTCGAACTCGGGACATCGATTTAATAGCCATGAGCTTCACCAATCCGACCACCTCATATAATCACTGTTTCACTCTGCTCTAAAACATGATCTTTTACTGCTGAAAGAAATGGAGGAATGTGCGTGAAATGGTCTTTAGGTTTCATGAAGCGACACTTTTCAAGTAACTTACGAAACATGTGATATAGTCTTAAAACCGAGCTCAATTACTGAATTGCTAATCCTAAGCACAAGCCTAAGCGTAATCCTAACTTCTCGAAATTACACGTATAAAATTACACGTAAACCCGTACTCTATAAATTTGATCCTAATCCTAATCCAAGCCCTCATCGTTAAACCAAAAAATGGTGGAGAAACTCCTTTATATGTACCTTTATTGTCCTACCTACGTTTTTTTAAGAACCTGATGGGCCCTGCTCTACAACATTGGTTACACAGTGGAGTCGGATGGCCTAATGTCCCAATGTCGGCGTGCAGAAAGATAATCTGGATTCGAACCCCAGCCTTTCTTGTTTTGTTTTTGCTCATATTTTTTCTCATTGTTTGTTTGTTTATTTGTAAATCAACATTTTGTCTTAGTTGTTGGTCTTAGTTTGTTAAAGATGTCTTTGTGAAAATTGCTTGTGTCTCATTTCACCGATTCGCTTGTCTAGGATAACACATAATACACAAAAAATACAATGCATTACGTACAGAGTTAATTCATTTTGGTGATTATTTTATGAGTCAAGAGAAATGAAACCTTTGACAAATTACAATTACCAGTAGTGATTTGAAAATAAATACAAAATATATACTAAACCTTTTCTACCGGCATTTGGCAGCGGATAGTTTTATTCACCGCTAATGAATAGTTCTTAATCGTATTTGGTAGTGGAAAGTTCATATCTATGGGTAATGAATTGTTCTTATCGAATAGTGGTGGATAGTTCTAATTGAGGGGGTTCTTAACCTTTGTGGAAATACCGAAACCCAACAGTTTCCAATGCGCATTCATCGAACCCTTCTGAAGTCCGCATTAACAAAATCTGATCGTGAATCATATGAGTCGTTTGTGTCTTGACCTCCATTGAACCGCTGAGACTGACACCTGGGGTTTGTTCGAATCCAGGTTAAGAACCACTGTTCTAATCTATTGTTAGCGGATAGTTCTTACCTAATAGTAGTAGTTCTTATCCATTGGAAGTGGATAGTTCTTACACACTGGTGTGAGTAATTCTTATCATGTATTAGTGGGGGTCTTATCCATTGGAAGTGGATAGTACCAACTCGTGGAGATAATGATAATGGATCTGATGACGTCACGAGGTCAAGGACAAAGAGCCCGGTCCACACCATAAGTGGGAGAGCGAGGGGGGGGGGGTCAAGATAAAGCCCGCAGATAATATCTGAGCACACAGCACAGATTGGTAGTCGGTCAATAGATAAACATTAGCGTTAACTAGCAATTAAATTAGAAGATTTCCCAGCCTAACTCAGAATTGATACACTTGGCCACATTTCGTGTGAGATTTTCACGAATGTGGGGTGGTTTGTGTGAGTAGTAGATGTGGGGGGTTGGGATTTTTGGGAGTGGAGCTAGCGTGGAGTGGACATATGTGTGTCTAGTGTAAAATAAACTTGGTTGAGCTGAGCTTAAACTAATATGATGTCAACTTTTGATGAATAACATAAGCTCAATAAAAAAGAAAACACACGAGCTCAACATAAGACATTTGAGCTATTAATTTCCTGGATATTATTCAGCTAGTTATCAACATGAGTATTGCTCGCGGCGTGAGTTCAAATCCCAGTGAGTCCATGGTATTCAATTATTAGCCAAAGAGTTAAAATGTAAGAGGCTAAAGCGAAAAAAGATAGACGAACTTTACAAGTTTTGCATTTACTTCCTTTATAAACCAGAAGAAAAAAAACTTCTTCATTGTACATTGTTTGTTACAATTGACTTGAGGCATAAGTAATTAGTGCATAGAATTATTTCTTTTTAAAATGACTTGTGGTTAAATGAATGTTTGTTTTCATCATTTTCTTAGCTGATAACAGCTCTACGTTTTAAATATAAAAATACTTGTTTAAACTACCTATTATTCAGAGCTAAATACCTTAAAATCACAGCTAAAGGTCTTGTTATTGAAGTCATTGTTTTGGTTATCCAATAGTAGCATTCAGAACTAGGCTAATGACCAAACTACTGAAAAGCAATTACACGTCAAATTTTCAAATTTTTAAGTACAGTTTAAAAAATTATCTAATTTACTAATTTTCCCAATTTTTGTATCCAATCTTCCCCAAGTAACATCCCACATAAAAAAAATGTTTTCATTGTAAGCCACATATTTAAAAAAAATGATAATAACGGAGATAATGTTATCTAATGAAATAATTGAGATAAATACACTCCCCTTGATGTCTCTGTCAAGTTGTCTTCCCTTGGATAACCGGGTCGCGCGGGGAATCTCGGGAAATGACCCGCATGCGCGCACCGCATCGGGTTATGTCAATGCCACGCACGTGACCAGCATGATTCGATGACGTAGCAGTGAGCTCCCTACCACGCGCAGGTGACACAAATTACACAGGAGGCGCAGCCATCTTTATCTACGTCACGGTGGATGTATGTTTTGGACCAGCCAGCCAACGACACACGGCTTTGTTCTTGTCTTAAGTCGCCTGACATTTAATACCCTCCAATTTATTTTAAAAGAACAACAAAAATTCAAAAATAATTTTTTTTAGCGATATCCACCTCAGCATCTAGAGTTTTTATTTTTTTTATTTATTTATTTTTTTAAATTTTTTAAAAATATATTACAGAATTTTTTCTGCAACAAAAAAAAATAAAAAAAATAAACGAATGTGAAGAAGATAATACATGGGATTAGAGCCAATCTTATGATCTAGAAGGCTAGGAAATCTAAAAGGGTGGGATCAGAGAGGGAAGAAGGGGGATAATTCACCATAAAAATAGCGACTCGCTACAAGAACGAAATTACTAAGTGATTATGTTTTTTTTTGTGAGGGGAGAGAAGCAGGGTAACAAATTTCAGGCTTTTTGTGGCTTACCTTTGTGCTGAGGTTGTAGATTGAGACACAGATAGAGATGACACAATAATTTAAGTGTCAATCAGAGAGGGAATATATTATAGGTTTTTTTTTTAGATGTTTGAAAGGTGAGTTGATATGTTTAGTTTTAGCCGAGGGAAGGTACAGAACAAAAATAAATCGTCTGTTGTTCGTTTTAGTACACGTCAACTTTAATTATAGGGCTTATCAATAGGGATGAATTAGTATATTATTAGGTATATGATGCACACAAAAATAAAATTAATGAAAGTTCGTATTATATTAGACCAAAACTACTTTGTTGGTGTATTATTTAAAAAAAAACCCATTACACCTGACGTTCCCAGTAATAGAAAAAGTAGAGTTGATCTGTTTTAAGTTATGATGTCTGCACTATTTCCGGACGGCTTTACTTTTACCAACTCGAGCCAGGCACTTATCTGAGCTGAGTAAACTCAGGGACGTCCAGCCGGTTCGACACCGGGATCCGAACTCGAGACATTCGTGTTATCAGTCGCGCAGGCCATAACGTCAGTAGTATCAGAGAGTTTTATTCCCTCTGAGTAGCAAACATTGTATAAGGTATACTTTGTGTACTATTAGGCACGCAGTTCACTCAAAGAAATACGCGAGGATATAGATCTATGTACTTTTAAAAAAAGACTGCGCGTTAGGTTTAAAATAACTGCGCGGCCGCGCGATTGCGCATTTTGGAGAGAATATTGTCAAGCCAACTTTACTCAATCTTAGAGTCATTTAAGTTTAAGTTCACTTTAAAATTATATTCACTGAGGCGTGCTCTTTGGTTATGTTTTGATGTCTTATATACAAAAGAGGATGGAACGGTGTGGCCTAAGCGGTAGAGCGCAAGACTACTAACCCGAAAGTCTCCAGTTCGAGTCCGAGCTCACTCAAATGTGATGGGTACCTAACTCATGTTAGGGAGAGTAAAGGCGGCTGGGAAAAGTGCTGACCACACCTTCACTTCATATGCGGAGGTCAAGAAAAATAGGAACTTCACCTGGTCCAATGGTTTGCTAGGTCTATAAGAGGATTTCTTCACTTTTATATAAGAGGATTTTTTTTTTTGGTACTTTTTAACCTTACTTAGGCTGATAAAATCGATTCCCTCCCCATTGTCACACAAACACCCGAACACATAAACAAGAAACTCACGAACGGGAAACGGTTATTTAACGGCACGAGTCGGGGTCTGTTCTAATCACGCGCCACACCTGCTTAATTGCCAGGTTCAAACTCTCTTCGTCTGCCGGCGTTCGATACCTGTTAATTGCGTGAAAGGTAATCTCGAGGTTGTTATCTCCCTTTTACGTCGGTCTTAGCGTTGTTATTTCCCTTTACGTCATATAGACTTTGTTGTGCCCCTTTTGTCGACCTCTGGCCATCAGATAATACTGCTTGTAAAAAAATAAATGAAAAAAAATTTACGACAAAGAGAAAAAAATAAAATAAAAGGAAAGGCAATTATTAAAAAAACGTAGTTCCCCTATGGAGTAAGTGAAGCAGAGTTCACCTGTTTCTATGACCTCGGATGAAATAGTGTGGTCAGCGATATGCCCAGCCGCCTTTACTTTCCCGAAACTGAAGTAGGTACCAAGCATAGGTGGGTGGACTCTGGGACGTTCTACTGACTTGAACCCGGATTCAAATTCGAGACTTTCGGGTTAGCAGTCTAGTGCTGCACCGCTAGGCCACTGCGTCGGTTAAAGACAATTATGACAGAGATAATTTATTTGCTAAATTTATCTTAATTTGAGCTGGACTTTCTGGATACGGTTATGAACTCTAGACTGACAACCCAGGTTTTAGTGGCAGAGAGGCAGCACTGATTTTACTGTGTACACAGACTCAAAGCGAAAACACAAAGAGGAATAATTGGACTTTAACCAATCCCTATACAATAGGGCTGGTAAGTAGGTCACCAACCAGTTCTACGGCTCAATAAAACCTGCATGAGACGAAGAACTGGTTGGTGACCTACTTACCAGCCCTATTGTATAGTGGTCTACCTGCCTCACTATGTCAGCAATCACATACAGCGTGGTCTGGGGGGTCCGCAAGTCATAATTTGGGAACAAGAGCTCGAAGCTGTAAGGCGTCCACTACACGAACTGACCCTCATGTCCGAACCAGGTGGTGGCGATGCGATGGGGGAGGAAGCGAAAGCATGCCAAAAAACTCACGTGTCTAGCGGCTGGTAATATGGGCTAGAGAAATGCTAAATTCTAACCCTTGTTCCAGTCTCGGTGTGGTCGAGTTGGTAAAGCTCGAGGTCGAACTCTCGGGCAGATGAGGCTCGTTAGCTGGGGACAGGAGAGACAACTCCGAAATCAAACAACTGCTGCCTTGTAGTTTGTTATTGGTTGGACAAAGGCTATGGAAGGAAATCCAAAATGAAGACCAGGCTGAAATCTGAATCAAAGGCCTCAATGGCGCATAACCAGTTGATACGTATACTTAATTGTGTTGGAGGGGATCCCTTCCAACACTAAAAACTAAGAAGAAGAAGCTCCAGTCTGTCTGGTTGATTAGCAAACACCTGAGCCGGTTATAATCGTATACGAGAAAAAGAAAGTAACAAGCTAGTGTCCGATTCATAGGTCAGCATTTATTTACGCCACCACTGATTAAAATTTAAACCGCGCGACTGGTTCCACCTAGATGTGTAACTACGTCTTTGGACAACGCCCCCTAGATCTATATCTTGTGAGTCTCAAGTGGGGGTTAGCCGCACTCAGATACTAAGGGCAATCTACTCGTCAAATATATATAATTTTATATATATATATATATATATATATATATATATATATATATATATATATATATATATATATATACATATATATATAAACGTTTTACTGCCATGGTACAGTTGAACAATAGCAAAGACAATCTTAAATAAAATATTGACCATGAAAGGATATTTTCCGTGTGTGAGCCAACCCAGCCTTAAGAAATACTTGGCATTAAATGACCATTCTATCAACCAGTTATTTTTTTTACTGGAACCACACTCAGAAGTTAACTCGACTATATAGTCACTAGTAGTAGTTCTAGAAAGCGATTAATTCGGTTTAATTGTCATGTGACCAAAGCCTGAAATGGCCCTGGCATGTGTTTGGGGACCTGCCAGATAATCCCTTGTCAATCTTTATAGCTGTCATCACCGGCGCTCGGCAAATTTGGCCAGGTTTTTAAAGACTGCGCGCTCCATCGCTCACACATAAAACGGGCGTCTTACAACCGGCAAGACAACTGCGTCGGTTCATCAAAGACGGTCTAACGACCCCCGTCTTGGCGAAATATTTCTAACAATGTTTGGGGAGCCTCGTTGTGAATCACACGACGGACAGGGGTGGGATCTTCATCCGGGGTTTTGAAAGAAGAAACAGATAGCCGCCTCGGTTGGAACATGTGCGCGGCGCTTGTGCGCGGGGGAAAGCCACGTGCCTTTAGACGCTGCGAGTGAGTTGCGGGTCACATGACCCCTATCCCACCCCCACCCCGTGAGTATCAATGTCGCGTGCAGTGGGTACTCACGTGCTATAACGAGACTTGCCATTGGACGAGATTTGGCCTGGCATCCCGACCGGGGTGAGTGGCGTCGAGTCGGCCCTTATTCTCGAGGATCAGTTTCTTTTTATTTATAATCCTGACCCCACTGATTGGAGTCAGAGACGCTAGGCTGACGCGACCAGACTTCTGTCGCTAGCCCGGAGCGTTTCCACAATTTGTACCCGCGGATTATGAAATTAGCCCAAAAACCAAAACGCGTTTTAACCCCCGAGATGACATTACCTTTTGTTTTGAATAAACAGTGTGTATGCTTCAGCAACAGAAGGTTGTTTAAGGCATAGTAAAGGATACTTATACATTATATATATATATATATATATATATATATATATATATATATATATATATATATATATATATATATATATATATATGAAATATGAAGCATATGCTTTTACTCACTCGCACTCTTTACACAATGGTCGCGAGTATACACGTGCATACACCATCTCCAATATGCATCCCACACATACACTTCAACCCACACACATTAGCACGCGTTTCTTTCTTTTTACTTCTAGTATATTCGTAGTGGGGTTGGGACGCAAAGTTCTCTCTAAGGAGAAAAACAACTAGTGTTCAACGTTATAATGTGTGCGTGGTGTTATAAAAGTCGTATACAACGATATATGTATTTTACAATATGACTGCGCGGCAGGTTCAAAACTACTGCGCGGACGCGCAACAGCTTAGAAGGAACGTTACTGAGACTGGGTTTCGACTCGAATCAGCCATTTTAAAAATGTATTGTTTCTCTCTTTAGAGAGATGGAACACACTAATGTCTATTCTTTTAGACGTTCGAATAATGCACCGATCACCGTCTCTGATCTCAACTTACCATCCCGGCTCTTATGATTAAGTTTTATTTGTTTTTAAAAAAGTTTTTTTTTAGATTGAGTTTTGTTTATTGGACAAACTATGTATTAGTAGAACCTAAAGCTGACTAAAACCACACACAGGTATACTCAGTTTTTTTTGGTCCTTTTTACTTTCTCGTATATACGTAGTATAGAGAAAGTATTGTAATCGTGCAAAAAAAAAATCGAGATTTTTACAAATCTCGACGTTTTACACCTCACTGATACGGAAAAACATAATTTTGCAATCTTGTCCGTATGTCTGTGTGTGTGTGTGTCTGTGTGTGTGTCTGTGTGTCCGTGTGTAAACACGATAACTTGAGTACCGTTACAGCTAGGTTGATGAAATTTCATATATAAGTATTATATCAAAATCGTAGATCCGTATCAACTTTTGAGCGATTTCCGACAACCGGAAGTGGTACTTTTTCTACTTTGAATTTTTTAAAAGCCTATAACTTGAGTACTATTTCAGATAGATAAATGAAATTTCACATGTAAGTAAAAGATCTAATTCTCTACCTTCTGTTAAATTTTGAGTAATTTCCGTTGACCGGAAGTAGTAATTTACGCTACTTCCGATTTCTCAAAAAACTAATGTAAATTTATTAAGTACTAATACTATTGCGCACTATTATACACACCTTTATTAGGCGTTCGCTTGGTGCGCAATTGTTTTTTACTGAGATTCTATTCTATTTTTAAAAATTTCAGTATTTAAAATGGATTAAAAATCATAACTATATCCCCAGTTACCATCCCCTGTTGTTTTATATAAGAATATTCGAGAAAGTTTAGGGGAGATCACTACCGGTTTATTTATGTCTAGAACAAAGCCAAGAGTCACTTCAACAATGTGACGCTCTTAACGTCATGTTACTAAACGTTTGGCGTCAGTTCACTGCAAGATCTGATCAACTTCAACGCCTGTCTAAGTACCCGAACAAAACATATCGCCGAAACACGCCCAAGACTAACATAAATCACAGTAATTTAGTACCATTGAACGCACTTAAAAAAAAAGTAATTCATCGTCCCACTTACATTATGGTCGCATTTATAACCATTTTAAATACACGTCTGGCGCGATATGGGTGAAGTTGATGCATGGAGTGTCCTTGTTTTTCACACGTCACTCTGACGGTGTTAACTACACTGACAGATACGATGAGGGCTGTGGGTACTAGAGGGAGGGGGGGGGGGAACCACACCCGGGCAGCAGGCGTAGACTGGAGATCCCGAAAGCCAAGAAGCCGCTAACGAATCTCCAAGTGAGCAGTCGTAGCCTAGGGGGCTTCGGGGCGCGGATCCCATCAACAATGGCGCGCCCCACTAGCGCACGGTTGTGCCGGCTTTCAATCCGGGTCGCAGTCACGTGCAGGTATGCGCGGGTACACGACGGCACGCGACGGCTCGGGGCGGCATTGTGCGTGAGCACGGATCCCGGTATTGTTGAAGCGGGAGATGGAGAAGTGATCAAGTCGTTCGCTCACACTTTGGTCCCAGGCTGGGCCATTTTTTTTTTCATTTTAAATCTGGCATCCATTTCAAGTTGAGATTTAGAACAAGGTATTTAAAGATCTAATTTCAACATCTGTAGGTGGCATATAGAACTCCTTGTTTACAGTTCGATGTTGGCATCTGTGAATGACATGTAGAACACGCTCTGTAAAGATCTAGTTTCAACATCTGGGGTGGACGTATAAAACATCACATCTAAAGATCTAGTTTTCAGATCCGCCGAGAACATACAATAAGTTGTATGTATTTAAAGATCTGTTTGGAAGACTACATTAAAATATCTAGTTTAGAAACCTGTAGATGAAATATACAAGACCATATTTAAAGATTTAGTTTAAACTAGTTGACAAAAAGAACATCACCTTTAGATATCTATTTAGACATGTGTAGTAAAAAAACAACAACAGAACATCACCTTTAGACATCTATTTTAGACATGTGTAGAAAACAAACAGAACAACATCTTCAGATATCTTATTTTGACATGTGTAGATGACAAAAAGAAAAGCTAATATGAAAATGTAATCACCATGTGTTGATAACATATAGAACACCTTTAGTTATATAATTTGGATATCTATAAATGACCCATAGTACACCTTATTTAAAAATGTGATATCAACATACATCAGGACAATAAAAGTGCTGATAGCAACCCAGAGAATATGCACTACTCACACTCTCACTCTCAGTCTTTCTTTTTTTCGGGGGGGGGGGGGGGGAGGGCACTTGAAATTTACGGAGAGGGGTGGGGTGGACTAAATTTACGGTGGGGGGGGGGGGCGACACTGGTAAAAGTATATATTTTCTGTATAAATTCTATTTCGCTCGGGGGGGGGGGGGGGGAAGGGGGGGATGGGAGGTAAGAGATGCCTGAAAGAAACTCTGCCCACACACAACTATTCAAACAAACCTGACGAAAGAACAGAAAAACATTTTAATAGCTGTCAGAAACTTTACTGATTTTAACAAAGAAGTACAGTCACGGGATTAACTTAAGAAATTATTGGTTTGGTTATCTGAAAATACCTTGATTACACCGCCTGTAGTCTCCAAAAGTTGCAGCGTCAGTTTTGTAGCTTGGTTGAGCTTTGCTTTTATTTTAGAACATTTTTTTGCCAGGAGTGACGTCAACATAAACATGGCGTGGTCGTCAAACCAATTGTGACGTCATATCTCTGATAGTGTCGCCACGATTACGGTGTCACCAATATTTCATTTCTGGCATTATAACTGTTGTGTCGTAACCCATGGCTTTGTTTATACGTCATGACAACAGCTCTAATACACTCTATTATACTAAACACTCTATCTATCACAGTAAGACAGAAATATTTAGTGCAGGAGAGGATGGTGGGGGTAGGGGTTAATAATTTTAAAAAAATGGTTCTAGTTTGTTTACGTTTTTCTTTCTTTCATGAAACAGATTTTGTTTACTTTAAAGTAAGTAACGAGATTGCTCATTCTAAAATATTTAACAAACCTGAGTACTGATCCTAACGTGTAGCATACTAGCACAAACCCTCTCACAGACGTATCTTCGAGGGCTTATTGTGAAACTTTACCAGCTGGACATAAACGGGTTAAATTTTGTTTAAACCAAACATACAAGTGTATTGAACATTGTAGGAATATTAATTGAGATTTAATAAGCACGAGATCTTAATTAAAATGACTCGTGGTGTGTAATTAAATTAATTACCCGAGGGTAAAAATGGGCTCGTCGTCAGGGGAGAGAAGCAGACTTGACCTAGAAGAAAGGGAAGCAAGGGAGACTAGTGGAGACAGTTTAAGGAGTGGGGGTAGAATTAAGAAAACACTGGGCACAGTGAAACATGATTTTGGACATTGGAGATAAAAGAAGAGTTGTATAGGTTTTAGCTCTCTAAATTTTTGAATATTTTGTTATGAACGTTTTGATCTAAAAAAAAAAAAAGAAAAATAATTCGACAGTTTAGTAACACTATTTTTTTTTTTTTTTTTTTGTGTGTGGAGGTCATACATGTTTGTATACGTCTCTTCTTCTTTGAAAATAAAAACAACGCGTTAGAAATGTATTTACATTAATTTGCAATATTCTACCACAATCTCAGCAAACGCAACCACACCCAAGATCTAAGTAACAACTTGTAAAAATTGTGAAATAAAAATAAATCATTGATAACTATTTTGAATGCGTTAGATGTAAGGGAGATAACAATTAAATAAAATCGTGTCATGTGACAATTAAATGGAAAAGATTAAAGGAAACTCTGGAGTAACCTTTAAATATGTTAAGGTTTTTTTTGTGAATTGTAAATAAAATGGATAAGTGCAGCATTTTTATCCCGGCCATCAGAAATTTATTGTATTTTACACTGATTTGCAAAATGTTTAGCATAAGCTGCTAAGTTAGTTTCACTTTACAGTTTACACTTTTTATATATTGTTTCACTATTTTCTGTATAAAGGGAAACAATCCAACTAATATTTTGGGAAAAAAATCAATGTTTGGTTACTTCCCTTTTACAACCCATCAAAATGATTTTTACTATTATAAGGTGATTGATTAGAGTTAGCTATAGCACAGAGAAGGTGGTGTTTTTTAAAAATTCATTGTACGTCCATTTAAATCAACACGTCGTTTTATATCATTTAAATCCACACCCATCCATTTCGTCAAACTTACCCCATCAATCCCGCCCCACACTAAACTTGATGCCATGTATCACCCCCCCCCCCCCAGCTATTATATATTATTATATATTATGCATGGTAGGGGTCTATCAAAACGTTATTAAACGTTATAGTATGTAACGTATGTTATGTAAAGTGGCGGGTCACACTTGACCTATTTTCGTATATTTTGCAAATCTTCTGTTAGAAAATAATCTGTTTGTGGAAAATCATGCACCTTTAATATTAAATAAAAATATCCCTTTGTTAAATTTTTATTTTAACTCGAATCGAATGTTTACACGGGGCTCCATTTAATCATTTTACACATTTACCATAAAATTTGAATAAAGCAAACCGTCTAATCATTTTTACACGTTTTACCATATTATTCGTTTCAAACCATAAAACACCTTTCCGCTCAACTGAAATGTTTATAATTGCTATATTAAATTTTTTTCCTTCGTCGCATGATGCGCTGAAGCAGTAGCGTAGCGAGGGGGGGGGGGGGCATATGTCCCCGGGCGCCGACCTTAGGGGGCGCCAAAATGGGTTGGAAAAATAATTTGAAAGGTTGAGGGGGGTGCAAATCGAAAGTTTGAGGAAGAGGTGCAAATCGAAACCATGAGGGGGGGGGGGGGGTGCAAATCGAAAGTTTGAGGAAGGGGTGCAAATCGAAACCTTGAGGGGGGGGGTGCATAAATCGAAAAGTTTGTCCCCGGGCGCCGGGAAGGGTCGCTACGCCTCTGCGCTGAAGGTGTGCGCAACCATCCATTAACCCTGGCCTGCACCATTAAACAACCACACGCACAGACTTGTGGTGTCGTCTGTCACACCACTGATAACCATCTCTTAGCGTGCACACCACTTTACGAGAACCTCAAGCTTAAAACAGCATTAAACGGAATAACCATCAATCTTTCACCCCAGCAGTACCCCCTCCTCAGCACCTCTCCCTACGACCGACTACGCTTCTATCCCGAGACAGACGAATTCGAGAAGTTAACAGCGTTAAATTCTATTTGTGTTGCTGTCGCGCATTTTTTTGTTTTTCTTTCATTGACGGAGCGTGAAGACGTCTACCTGCAAGTTGATTGCCCACCTGACACCAGTAGCGTAGCGAGGGGGGGGGGGGGACGGCGGGGGGGGACATATGTCCCCGGGCGCCGACCTTAGGGGTGTGCCAAATTGAAAGTTTGAGGGGGGGTGCAAATGAAAAGTTCGAGGGGGGGGGTGCAAATCGAAAGTTTGAGGGAGGGGGGGGGGGGGTGCAAATGAAAAGTTCGAGGGGGGGGTGCAAATCGAAAGTTTGCTCCCAAGGGGGCGCCAAATTGAAAGTATGTCCCCGGGCGCCGGGAAGGGTCGCTACGCCTCTGCCTGACACGGTACAGTTAGACTACACCTAGCGTGAATAACATGCAGTTATTACACGATCATGGAGGTGGTCTAGAACTCTTCAGAAAACAGGTGTGTCAGGTAGACTCAGTAGCAGTATTGTAATCACAGGTTTCTCGGTTGTATAAAGACAGTGTAGCTTTATAGAGTCGTCATGCTTTACAAAGCTAGACACTTTAAAAAAACAAGCTACAAAATCAGTAAAAGAACGTTTCTCCACACTCCAAACTTGTCCCTCCAGCCCCTATCAGATGTAAAATATAAAGCTACCCCCCAACTCTTCTATAAGCCCCCCCCCCCCCGTCCTCCCTCCCGCAAACACCGCACTCCCAGTAGATCTGAAATCTGTATGAAAACAAATTTAATCGCAAGCCCCGCCTCCTCAGCTCCACTTCCTGATCACGTGACATCTGAGGCGCCATTGGTCGCCTGAAAATCTGTGTGCTGAATTCCAACAAAACTAAAACACTGCGGGTTTGTTTTTTTTCTTTCCACGCAAAGATTATACTCTCTAAACTTTTCAACATTGTCTACACAGCTTTTCGATTTGTTGAAAAAATATGTTCATTACCATTTATTTTTCTTTGTGTGCAAATTAATAATCTACCTTTATTGTATTTAAAAAAATATATAAGGACTATATTCTGTGGATTAACTAGTTTTTTTCAAAATCAATACAATCGATTAAAAGCTGTTTATGTTAAACACACTCTCTAAAAGTATGCGATAATAAAGATGGCCGGTTCTAATTGCCAAAAATGGACGTTAATTTGTCGAAACAGATCGCGAAATTTGCGAATTCTGTTTCGACTCTTATTCGGGTTAGGGTTTATAGTTCTCTGCGTTTTTATCAGTAGTTACTCAGGCACGCTTAGTAATAAACTGCGTGGTGTTTACTTTGCTGATAATCAAGGGAAAATAGTGAGCGATGGTGACCATTCGACACTGCACAAACGCAGCCCCTTTATTCGGGAAAGGTCACAAAACAAGGCGGATAATGATGTGTCGCCCAAGAGGTAAGTTACTGCTTAATTAATCTTAAAATAACTATTTTATTATTATTTTTTTTTGACGTATGCTTTAATCATTGAGTATATCGTGATTTTCTAATTAGACCTAATTAAGCATGACATGTTTGATTTTAGAGTGAGCTACCTCGCCATTTATTTTAAAGTAAACAAAATCTGTTTAATGAAAGAAAGAAAAACGTAAACAAACAAGACCCTGTTTTTTTTTATCAACCTGGTGATTGGACTTTTTCAAAATGAACATTTTTTTTAACTAGGCAGAGAGGCGTTGTTCGTCCGTAATTGACGCCATGTCGTTTTAACCGATTTCCTCCCTCCCCTCTATTCCACTACAATATCGTCACACAAGATAGTCACTCCCGCCCGATATAAAATGACCGTCTCCCCCAATATGAAAACAACCATACCTTTAACGTAACATCATGTTTTTTTAACATGTTTTACCTTTAAAAAATGTCTCTTACTCTAACCGTTCCACCCTCCCCCTCCCCTCTCCCTGTTGGTTTTTCTCTCCACAAGAGACATTTTAAAAATAAATCTTAGTGCTAAGGGGTCATCAGTAATCGAAATCATGTTTTTGTTCAATATTTTTACCTCATCCACTCTCCATAGCCACACAAAAAGTCTGAATAGCGTTGTAATATGATGAACAGGATTGGTCTGTTTTTTTTTTTTTTTTTTTTTTTTTGTATTGTTTTTCAACGAACTATGACGACATGGGTAGAGGGTACAAATCGTCTCAACTTGAGTGTCATCGGTTAAGAAAGCCCGTTATTTTCTCAAGTCAAATATTTGTCAAAATCTAATCAAACACC
Source organism: Physella acuta (assembly GCF_028476545.2). Lineage (NCBI taxonomy): Eukaryota > Metazoa > Mollusca > Gastropoda > Physidae > Physella > Physella acuta. Next base: position 152,195 of record NW_026731846.1, on the reverse strand, counting down.
GGATCCTACTGCTCCAATTAAAAAATCCCCCCCCCCACTCCAAATGAAAACCTAATCGTGTAATCAAATCTCCATGTTAAGTAAACAGTTAAAAAACAAATGCCAACTGCAGTTGTAGCCCTAAAGTGTGTACTCTCAAACATGTGGAAATGTTGATTTTGTGAGAAGAGTTCCACACAGGGATATCAAGTTTGTTATGCTAACAAGGACTTAGCGGGCTGTCTACGAAATCAGATGTGATGGTATTTTATGTAATGGGAGTGTGTGGTGTATATGGTGTTTGATGCTGTAGAAGTGTTGTATATGGTATATTATGTAGTGGGTGTATTGTATATGATATATTATGTAGTCGGTGTATTGTATGTGATATATTATGTAGTTTGTGTATTGTATATTTTATGTATTGAGTGTATTGTATATGGTATATTATGTAGTGGATGTATTGTATATTATATATAATGTAGTCGGTGTATTGTATGTGATATATTATGTAGTTTGTGTATTGTATATTTTATGTATTGTGTGTATTGTATATGGTAATTTATATTGAGATAGTGTTGTGTACGGTATTTTATTTATTGAGTGTATTGTATGTGGTATTTATGTAGTGGGTGTATCGCAGAGGCGTAGCGATTGGGGGGGGGGGGTACATATGTCCCCGGGCGCCGACCTTAGGGGGCGCCAAAATGGGTTGTAAAAACAAATTAAAATGTAATTTTAGCTGCATTTTTGCATTATAAACAGTTTGAGCAAGGGGGGGGGGTGCAATTTGAACATTTGCTCCCGAGGCGGCGCCAAATTGAAAGTTTGTCCCCGGGCGCCGGGAAGGGTCGCTACGCCTCTGGTGTATCGTATATGGTATTTTATGTAGTGCGTGTATTTTATTTATTTACATCAACTTTACAAACACATTTGTAAATCAAAATAGTAAAACCCACACAAAAAAAACTTATTATAAAAGTATATTTTCTTTTAATAATTGGCTACGTTCAATGCAGAACAAAGTCAGTTTTCATATTCCTTTTTTTCCCTTGTTAGTTCTCACGCTGATGACGTAACATCCGGTGAGACTTTCCAACAAATCAACCAACAGCAAGCCTGGGTTTATTCCGCCTACATCGACGTGGTCAACGCTAAAATCTCCCTGATTCGGATATTCGCCATCATTAGCTTGAGCCTCACACAACAGGCGTACTGTCTGGTGGAGGAAGGGGGGAGAGTGACCGTCATCAAGGGCGTGTATCGCCCCCTTTTTGATCATCGTTCTATGAGGTAAGTCTAGAGGACATTAGAGGACATTGTCCTGTTACAGCCGTGTATTGGTAGAACAGAGGGGTTTGATGTGGCCATGGGGGTCATAGATAACGATGTGAGGTTCTAATACAACTTTTGAAACCCTGTTATTTACCATATCTATATCTATATCCATACCTACCTACCTACCTACCTACCTACCTACCTACCTACCTACCTACCTACCTACCTACCTACCTACCTACCTACCTACCTATATATATATATATATATATATATATATATATATATATGTAACTAGGGGAAGTTACCAGACATAAGAACGCGGTACAGCGCTGTCAACTTTGACACGACTGATGTAATAACACAGGTGGTGGCTGATAACGATCAGAAAGCCAAGGCGTAGTATCTCGGGAAGCGATACGAAAGGCGGTCTGTCAACTTTGATGTGACAGGATGCAGATGGCTTATTAAATCGGACTGTACAACAGAAGCGGCGTAATTAACATTCTGATACAACGATTACGATTACGATTATGATAGGACCGAATATGAGTACGATTATGAAGGGGATATAAGGAAGGCGACGGCTGAGCTCTCTCTCTCTCTCGCTCGCTCTCGATCAGTCAGTCTGTGTGGCAGTATCAAGTTGGTTATTGAACGGGTTAGCCGTATTGTGTTAAGAAGGATATAGACATGTGTATTCAGTTATATGAAGCCTAGTGAGGACTGTTGGGGGTCCGTTGATTCAGACTATTATTGTGAAACATCTCTCTTGATTCATTATATTATTGTGAAGCATTCTTTGATTCATGTAATAAAAGGATCAATAATGAACCTGCATCTTCGAGTATCTATGCTGTGGTCAATGTTGTGTGGAATGAGTGGTTAGACTCGGGAAGGTCACATTTGGCGTTGTCGGCAGGGTAGCCAGAGACTCGTTACATTTGGCGTTGTCGGCAGGATAGACTCGGGGACTCGTTACATATATATATATATATATATATATATATATATATATATATATATATATATATATATATATATATATATATATATAAGGAAGTCAGAGAGAAAAATGTGTATGTTTGGTGGAAGAGTTTGGTGGCATATTTTGGTGGCAGAGTTTGGTGGCAGAGTTTGGTGGAGGCAGGATAGAATAAACAACACTTGGTCTAGTCCCCCAGATCGAGTTCCTCCCATATGTAAAAAAAAAAGTGGCTCGACCCCTGTGGAGGGGGGGGGGGCAGGAAGTAAATGTTTTGGGTCTAGCACCGGCAGCATTGGTAATAGATCTATTTGTTTTGTCATTTTGTTGCTGGTGTTTGCACTGCTAGAGCCGGTTAGGCTTGTGTATAAGGGCGAGAGTAGTTTCGGTAAATATCAATAAACAACGTAGATTATAGAGAGTAGACAATGTTTGAGTCTACAAAGAAAAGTGGCGTTTTGTTCTATTAATAAAGCAGCGAGCAAACTCTTTTACAAACATTAAAATTTTTGTTCATGCACATAGAATCCAGTTCGTACCACATACAAAATCTCTTAACTCCCTAAAATACCTGGCAGACTCACATAACACCTGAAGTAGTCTGAGTATGCTTCAGACTCCGAATTCGAGCAACACTTAAAGTAGTCTGAGTATGCTTCAGACTCCGAATTCGAGCAACACTTAAAGTAGTCTGAGTATGCTTCAGACTCCGAATTCGAGCAACACTTAAAGTAGTCTGAGTATGCTTCAGACTCCGAATTCGAGCAGCACTTAAAGTAGTCTGAGTATGCTTCAGACTCCGAATTCGAGCAGCACTTAAAGTAGTCTGAGTATGCTTCAGACTCCGAATTCGAGCAGCACTTAAAGTAGTCTGAGTATGCTTCAGACTCCGAATTTGAGCAACACTTAAAGTAGTCTGAGTATGCTTCAGACTCTGAATTCGAGCAACACTTAAAGTAGTCTGAGTATGCTTCAGACTCCGAATTCGAGCAACACTTAAAGTAGTCTGAGTATGCTTCAGACTCCGAATTCGAGCAACACTTAAAGTAGTCTGAGTATGCTTCAGACTCCGAATTCGAGCAACACTTAAAGTAGTCTGAGTATGCTTCAGACTCCGAATTCGAGCAACACTTAAAGTAGTCTGAGTATGCTTCAGACTCTGAATTCGAGCAACACTTAAAGTAGTCTGAGTATGCTTCAGACTCCGAATTCGAGCAACACTTAAAGTAGTCCGAGTATGCTTCTAACTCCGAACTTGAGCAATAGTAGCCTTTCACTCCCTTTCGGAAGTACTCGCATCAGATTGTATACCATGCTATCCTTTATTATACTTTGTAAAGTTATTCCGTCGATAAGACCAAATGTAAACATCCAAAAAAATACCAAACACAACTAGACTAGATGATTTAGGGGAAAACGAAACAAGTGATTTTTTTTTCAGATGAAAATACTTGTGTTGGGTTTTAATTTTTCCCCCTTTATTTCTTGTTGTTACTAGTATGTAATCAATGTTTTCTTTACTTTTCTACCAGATTTTATTCCGGGAACTTCGAGTGTAACCTACAACCACACAAAAAACCCGACTACGTCGCCGTGACGTTCAACACAACACAGCAACCAAACAACAGACTCCGGGTTGTCTACCCTGGCTCAATACTGCGCAACTTCACCGTGTGTCACCCGGCTTTATTTAACTTCAAAAACCCCGGCCAGATTATCCAAGCCATCGAATTCAACCGAATCCTGGGCGCCGAGCATTTTTTTGTCTACAATTACACCATCTCCAAGGCGACGGACGCCGTGTTGAGGCACTACCAGGATCTGGGGTTGTTGACGGTACTACAGTGGCCGCTTCCGACGACGGAGATTTGGTACTACGCTCAAATGGCGGCCGTCAACGACTGCGTGTACCGGAACAGAAACGTGTCGCGGTACGTCGCTATTCAGGACACGGACGAGTTCATTATCCCCAAACGTCACAACAGCTGGAATGACGTCATACGTTCCATCGAAGCGAATCACAGCCGAAGTCAAAATTCCAACGGTAATTTAACCGCAGCGGAGAAGAAAGAAATTGGTTCGTTTATATTCGAGTGCACTTTTTTCTATAATATTACTCCGCCATCTTTTTGGGCGGAAGTGAAGAAAAATTTCAGCATAACAAACGAAGTGGAGGGTTTTCTGAAGAAATACTCCGTGATTCCGTTTCTTCACGTTCAACGCCTGAACAAAACGTTCACACTAAGGTCAAGGACGAAGACCATCGTCCGGCCGGAACTGATCGTCCAGGCCGGAATTCACGGCACTTTCTACCACAAGCCGGGGGCCGAGTACACGCTGGTCAAGAGTGACCTTGCCCTTGTGCATCACTACAACAAGATCGCTAAATCTGGTCTCTATGAGACGTCGGCGTTGAGGTTCACACACCAGGTCTATCCCAGACTCAAATCAGCTTTTGCCAACTTGTCGGCTGTCTTCTAGACCCCCCCCCCCCCCCCACACCCACCGGGAGGGGGCGGATAATATTGAGCTTTACTGCAAAAAGCAAGAAGAATGTATCAGCTTTATTGAATTTGAAAGCTTTCATAAAGTAATAAGGTTGATATTTTCACCCTTTGTGTAAAATGCGGATGTTCTGAGCTTATGTGTAGAGGTTGAATTTTTAGTGTTCGTAAAAACAAATGGTTAATCTTTTCAGTTTTTTGTTTAAACGTTGATATTTTCAGCATTTGTGTCTAGGCTAATATTGTGTTCAGCTATATTGAGGAAGGGGATAATACCCGGATCTTTTTGACCCGAAGAAATTTCTTACATAGGAACTCAACGAGCTTCCAGCTAAAAGCTGAATCTAGTATGGATTGGAGTGTTGGAGATCATAGGTGATCTACTGGTTAAAATAAACACCAACCATTGGGTCACTTATATATATATATATATATATATATATATATATATATATATATATATATATATATATATATATATATATATATATATATATATATATATATATATATATATATTCTGAATAGGGGGCCACACTTTGTTGAATACTCACGATCTGAAATATACTAGGGGTGAATTGTTGACCATGTTGTGATACTTTATAAATATTATTCTCAATTATCTGATTTATTCATTAAATTTGTGTTAAACACAAAATACATACGTATGCATACGCTGATTGTCTGCTCTTTATATATTACTGCAAGCTTTTAAAAAGCCTATACTCGATCTTGTACGAATATCTTTAATCGTGAAATTTGTTGATTTAGTTAATAACGATCGAGATGGTAGCAAATTCAGTTTTTAAATCTTAATTATAGACTTTAAAAAATTATTTCTAGATACTAGTAGGCGGATTAGCATAATGCTGACCACACCATTCCTTCAAATGCCGAGGTCGCTGAAACAGTTGAGCTCGACTTTACCTGCCTCGTGGATCGGAAGGTTTAAAAGGGTACTTTACTTATAAAGTAATACATACAACACATTTTATCACTCTAATGTAACAAACTTTTTACTGTACCAAAATATTTAAAAAAAAATTTGTTTCACCCTTTAGATAGTAAAAATGTCTCCAACACATTTAGCGACCAAATTTGTTATCATCATAATCTAAAGAAAGAAGGTTTTATTTCTCTAAATTTAGGTGTGTTTAAAATTACGTCTTTAAAACTGCTTTCATTGTAATACGATACCGCTAACGTCGATGTTTATCGCAGTATAGTTCTCGTATACAGCGCTGCATCGACGCACCAAAAAACAACCCCAAACATTTGTTTGAATTCGGGGACATCAATCACCGACATTGACACCTAACCCCGTGCTGCAATTGTTCTGGCAAGATAGCATCTGAGTTCAACCCTCCCCCGACCCTCCCCTTAACTCCCCTTCAATCCTAACAGCACACCCCTTACAAAACAAACATCTAGATCAGTGGTTATTAACATTTTAGAATGTACACCACCCTTCGAGTTCATTTTTGCTTTCACGGAACCCCACTTAATAGTTCTATCTTTTTCACTGACAAAATCCGATCGTGAATCATATTAGTCGGTTTTTGTGTGTCTTGACCTCCACCGAACCCCTTAGACGGTCTCACTAACCCTTGGGATTCGATCTAAAGCAAGTTAAGACCCACTGATCAAGGAATGAATATGAGTTAAATCAACTCACTACACCTTCACTGTCAATCTCTCTCTCTACCCCTCTCTCTCTACCCCTCTCTCTCTCTACCCCCTCTCTCTCTACCTCTCTCTCTATACCCCCTCTCTCTCTACCCCCTCTCTCTCTCCCTCTCTCACTCTACCCCCTCTCTCTCAACCCCCCCCCCTCTCTCTCACCCCCCCCCCCTCTTTCTCTGGAGAAGGGAAGCAAAGGTCAGCACTCCGACACCGCTATCCGAGATTTCTGATTCTAACATGACAGGCCTTGCATTCTTTTTTTAAAGCCTTTCGTGTGTCTGTTATGTTTGAGTGTGGCATTGTCGCCTGATTAAATAAATACTGGCACCTCGCAGCAAATAAGATAACCTGATCCGGTGGAGTCAGGTAAAAATTGTTTTAAAAAAAGTTTATAATTTAAAGTAGAACGGTTATATATTATTGTGTGTCACTTTCATTTGGGATAATGTCATGTCATGTCATGTTTGCCTGTCGTCCCTACTGGGACATAGGCCGCTGACAAGAGCTTTCCAGACGTCTCTGTCCAGGGCTAGTCTCTCCAACTGTCCCCAGGTGTATCCAATCTTCTTGGTGTCTTCTTCCAGGTCACGTCTCCAGGTCTTTCTTGGTCTGCCTCTCTTCCTCCTGCCTTGTGGATTCCAGGTGAGGGCCTGTCTTGTTATGCTGGATACAGGCTTCCTGAGTGTGTGGCCAATCCATTTCCATTTTCTCTGGAGGATCTCTACTTCCACTGGCAGTTGATTTGTCCGTTGCCATAGAACATCATTTCTGATGGTTTTAGGCCAGCGAATTCGCAGGATCTTTCTGAGACATGCGTTTATAAATGATTGTATTTTCTTCTTATTTATAGCAGTTATTCTCCATGTCTCAGCTCCATAGAGTAAAACAGGTTTTACTAGTGTGTTGAAGATCCGGATTTTTATTCTAAGGGTTAAATCTCCCGAACCCCAAACATTTTTTAGTTGGTTGAAGTAGGGCAAGCTATTTATAATGTAGGGATAGACTATTGATAATATAGGGATAGGCTATTGAAAATGTAGGCATTTTTTGTTTTGGGATAATGTATTGTATAATTGGAATAGTAATAATGTACAATTAATGTAGTTGCAATATTGCAATAATTTACGAAAATATTTAAGTTAATAGTCTCGGATAATGTATCATCGGTATAATCATACCCTAGGAAAATTGTAGAAATAATGTTGGGATATGGTATCTAGATTGTTAGGGAAAAGCTTGGATCACGCTTGGAAAATTAAACACAAATATGAAATAATTATCATTAAAAAAGTTTTAAAAAACCCACGTTTTCTGATTGAACTAAAAAGTAGAAAATAAATACTATACATCACAATAATGCAAGCGATCACTCTACTATAAGCGATGAAAAGCGTGGGGCGCCGAAGTAAAAGTTTTTTATCAGTCATTGTTAATATAAGATGTAAAAGTTATATTACTATTGATTAGATAATACTATTGACTTTTATTAGGGAGCTTGTAGAGAGTCAACAGTATTAGAAACTGTAAGAAAATCACGGCGCCCCACGTTTTTCATCGCTTATAGTAGAGTGATCGCTTGCATTATTGTGATGTATAGTATTTATTTTCTACTTTTTAGTTCAATCAGAAAACGTGGGTTTTTTAAAACTTTTTTAACACGTTTTTAAAACGTTTTTAACACGTTTTTCTTAACTCAGCTTCGCGTTTGTTTGTTTGTTTGGATGTTTGTTGTTAAAATTGACATCGAAAATTAGCCCACTTCTGATTGCTCTATAGATCTGAAATTTGGCATGCAGGCTACTTTCGCCTAACAATTTCAGATGCAATCATAAAAACTAGCAATTAGAGACCGTAATTAGCTTAATTTAATTACGCCCCAAGGACCATAAAATTGAGGACATGATTTCTAAAGATACCGACAAGACTGGAGGCCTATTGACGCAGTTACTTCGGCCCCAATCGATGTGAGCGCGCTGGCCGTGATCGTATAGTGGTTAGTACTTCGCGTTGTGGCCGCGACAACCCAGGTTCGAATCCTGGTCGCTCAAGATTTTTAGTCCGTGTATTTATAAACACTTAGTCAAGTCATACTTAATCAAGTCATTAGATAAAGTAGAAAATAAACTATATAAAAAACTTTTTTAAAAACCACGTTTTTCATGTGAAGCAACGGACTAAAAAGGAGAAAATAAAATACTTAAAAAAAACTTTTTAAAAAACCACGTTTTTCTTGTGGACTAAAAAGTAGAAAATAAATTTTTCTTTTGTGCTTCCTCGAGCTGTGCAGATTCTTGTGATGACTGACAAAAAACGTGGGTCGGGCAGATGGGTCGGGAAATTTGATGGTGAACGTACCCACGTTTTTTGTCAGTCATCACAAGAATCTGCACAGCTCGAGGAAGCACAAAAGAAAAATTTATTTTCTACTTTTTAGTCCACAAGAAAAACGTGGTTTTTTAAAAAGTTTTTTTTAAGTATTTTATTCTTAACTCAGCTTCGCGTTTGTTTGTTTGTTTGGATGTTTGTTGTTAAAATTGACATCGAAAATTAGCCCACTTCTGATTGCTCTAGAGACCTGAAATTTGGCATGCATTCTACTTTCGCCTAACAATTTCAGATGCAATCATAAAAACTAGCAATTAGTGACCGTAATTAGCTTAATTTAATTACGCCCCAAGGACCATAAAATTGAGGACATGATTTCTAAAGATACCGACAAGACTGGAGGCTTATTCACACAGTTACTTCGGCCCCAATCGATGTGAGCGCGCTGGCCGTGATCGTATAGTGGTTAGTACTTCGCGTTGTGGCCGCGACAACCCAGGTTCGAATCCTGGTCGCTCAAGTTTTTAGTCCGTGTATTTATAAACACTTTTTTAAAAACCACGTTTTTCATGTGTAGCAACGGACTAAAAAGGAGAAAATAAAATACTTAAAAAAAACTTTTTAAAAAACCACGTTTTTCTTGTGGACTAAAAGGTAGAAAATAAAATTTTCTTTTGTGCTTCCTCGAGCTGTGCAGGTTCTTGTGATGACTGACAAAAAACGTGGGTCGGGCAGATGGGTCGGGAAATTTGATGGTGAACGTACCCACGTTTTTTGTCAGTCATCACAAGAACCTGCACAGCTCGAGGAAGCACAAAAGAAAATTTTATTTTCTACCTTTTAGTCCACAAGAAAAACGTGGTTTTTTAAAAAGTTTTTTTTAAGTATTTTATTAATGATAATTATTTTCTACTTTTTAGTCTTTGTCTGTTTGTTTGCATTAAAATCTTGCTATCGATTTTATCTTTTCGCATTCACTTTTTTTTTGGGTAAACGAAGACAACTCGCAATCGTGTGCCCAACCACTCGACCATATCGTCTCCCCCATACTGGCCACCAGTTGTTACCACAGCGTGAACACTACTCAGTAAAAAGAGGGAAAGTACCGAACCTTGTTTTCATCAAATTACAGTTACTGGGTTATGTCCCCTTTTCCCCCACGTTTTTAATTACAATTATATAGCGGTCTAAAATGCTCAATAAAATGTTTCCATGGATCAATTTAGTAATAATAACAATTGAATATTCTATGGTCATCGGAAACAAAGCTTCCCTGAAAATGTCAGCGCGCTAGCTAACCGGGAAGTGCCCGAAATATCGATCGCAAGATTTGATTGGAGAACCAAACAAACAGACGCGAAAGCAAGTTAAAGAAAACGTGGGAAAATAGGGAAAATAATCTTGTAGACAAAGTATAGAAAAAAAAAACATGATTCAAATTTAAGGTTTAACTTTTTTACCGAAACAAGAAGTGTGAACTGTATAGATGTGAAGTATGACCCTCATCGAGCTACTTATCACAATCGGCCAGTCGTATGTATAGGTTGCTGTGTCTTTTGTATTGGTTGCTGTGTCTTTTGTATAGGTTGCTGTGTCTTTTGTATTCGGTCCGCTTTGAAAGTCGTTGCCGGCTTTTAATGTCGATCCTGAAGTTTCAGTCGAATGAACACAACTTGTGTAGATCTATGTTTCGGGTCCTTTGACCCCTTCTTGTGCGAATACACTCGTCTTTTAAAGTAGCAGCTTTACCCTGGCGGGATCCAAAGAATGTAAATAATAATAATATACAGTGCATTTTACTAACTGGGTAGAGATTAGTAGTAAGATACAAGAAACAAGGAATTAAGTTCTAAAATAAAACTCCTCAATTAAAACACATCGAATAAGGTTTTATTTTAAGAAGTCAGATACAACGAATTAAATTCTAAAATAGAACATGAATTAAAACACATTTAAACAGTGTTTAAAATGGTGACAGAATTTCGTTTCTAAATTTAAAGTGAAGAGGGGAAGTAGAGAGTCATGTTGAGGTGGGGATGGAGTCATGGTGAGGTGGGAGGGGAAACATTGTGAGGTGGGGGGGGGGGGAGTTCGTGAGGACATGATAAGACAGGTGTACAGAGGGAATGAAACGAACCCTTGAACGTAAGTACTATGGCAGTAGGTCACCCAAAGATTGGATAGATAAGAAGAACAAGAAGAACAAACATTGAATGTGTACAGTTCGGAAGTTAAAACTACAGGTATGAAAAAAAAAGTAAAGGGTATATTTTTAAATTAAAAAAAAATGATTGACATATTTTATTCTTAAAAAAGCCTGTCCTGAGTTCTATAATTTTTTTTTCGTTTACTTTTAGATATTTTGTCTTGTGTTATTGATAGCTTAGGTAACACACGTTGGCGCTCTTGAAATCTAAGGCAACGACAAACTGATAATTTGCTGCCTGATATACCTGTCACTAACTAGATCAAAACCAGGTTAGGAACACAGAATCATGCTATCTTATGACACACTGCACGCTACCAACCCGACCACATGTCTTTCGTTATGATCTCTAGCTTCCTGTCCAAAACTAGACATCAACCTTATTAATTAAAGAAATTATTTAATTTTATAATGGGGTCACCATGTTCTGTTGCATTTTTATTGTAATATATATATATATATATATATATATATATATATATATATATATATATATATATATATATATATATATATATATATATATATATACGTAAAAAAAAGAACAGTCCTCAAGTGAACTAGTCTAGCTATTATTGACTTAGGGCTTAAGACGACCGTGTCATTGCAACCATCGACCGCGATATGTGATCCCTGTCGTTGCTGTGATATATTCACACTTGCGCACCTAACCCACCTTAAAATTAATTAAACTTTTTACCAAGCTTTGACATTCCTGCCCTAAGTTTTTCAAGTGGTTTTTGACTGCATGAACGTAAGACTTGAGTGCGATCCATGGATACCCAGTCGGTTGGCTCGATATCACAAGAATATAAAAGTAGGGCAAGCGTGGAACAACAAGGAAGGGTGGATCAAATAGGGGGGGGGGGGGGGGGGGATTATCCTAACGGAAGGACCGATGTCCTAACGGGAGTGAGGACCCATGCAAGGACATGGATGTAAGGACAGGATGATGGAAGGAATGATGTATTTACGGGAGGATGGATGGACGGATGCATGGATGGATGGATGGATGGATGGATGGATGGATGGATGGATGGATGGATGGATGGATGGATGGATGGATGGATGGATGGATGGATGGATGGATGGATGGATGGATGGATGGATGGATGGATGGATGGATGGATGGATGGATGGATGGATGGATGGATGGATGGATGGATGGATGGATGGATGGATGGATGGATGGATGGATGGATGGATGGATGGATGGATGGATGGATGGATGGATGGATGGATGGATGGATGGATGGATGGATGGATGGATGGATGGATGGATGGATGGATGGATGGATGGATGGATGGATGGATGGATGGAAGGATGGAAGGATGGAAGGATGGATAGATAGAAGACTGACGGATTTACGATAAATTATTGGTCCTTAAATTATTGAACGAAATGCGATTGTCTCAAACAGATCGTGGAACAACTCTCTTTAAACCAGTGCACGAAGTTCCCTTTGTCATCACAAAAAAAAAAAAAAAAAAAAAAAAAAAAAAACAAGCGCATGGTGACAACTGATATGTGCATATTGAGCTCTCAGAATTCAAAGCAGATACGCATACATTCAATTTTTCCTCCTGTTTTATATATAAAGCGATTGATATCCGTGTGCCTGCAAGAAAAAATAACTGGTTTAATGTTGGTGTAACTGTGGGGTTCTGTGTTTGTCTAAACACACAAAGAGGTGTCAAAAGCCTATTTTCAAAGGAAATGGAAAATATGGCAGTGTATGTCAATAATATTTTCGTAGCACAATCAAACAGCGCCCCTTAGATCACGTGATGTATTTTGATGAATCACATGATCAAAGTTATTGAACCGGTACTTTAGCACCCTTCGTCTGATACAGGAAGTGGATTTACACTGAACCGCCCAGCAAATAAAACTACGTGTATGCATAGCGCAGTGCAAAGAACGAAACTTCTGATTTATTTTAAACCCTCGTTTTTTAAAGGTAAAATTGGTTGGGTGTTATTTTTTTTCTATTATGCGTGTATGCTTGGACCGAAGCACGAATATCTGTCAAATATTCATGCGCCATATGAAGCCGTTCACATGGTTTTAGACACCCCCCCCCCAAAAAAAAAAAACAAACCATTCTAACGCCTTTATTTCGTTGAAACACAAACATCTACATGTAGAATTATTCGATTTATTTAGTCTACCAGGAAGGCAAACAGCAAACAGACATCCGAAGTTGGACACAAACGGGAAGATTAAAAATTCAAGCGGACGTAGACTGCGCGTCACGCATTCGCAACCTGGGATATAAATATCTTGCCGATGGGAAGTGTGTGATCCCACCTCAATAAACACAGCGCGGGTTTACGGATAAGCTCGAACTTAGGGTCTCCGCTTTCATGGGGTCACCCAAAAAGTATTTTCTTTAGACCCTGGTGGCCTTTTTGTCGCCAAATTTAAAAAAAAAAAAAAAATTAAAATTTTATTTTATTTTTTCAAACCGCGGTGGAGACCAAATTCCACGGCAGTTATAAACATGTTTTTGGTTAACAAACTTCTTTTTAAAAAACAGCAAATATTTGGCACTGACGTATAATATCTGGACTTGTATCTGGTTAGTGCCTTAGCAAGTGAAAATCTGGCTCTGAACGAACTTTAGAAGATCTGGACGATTACATCACACAATCTTAACCACATACATTTCATAATCTTGGCCACAAGCTACACACAATCTAGATCAGAAACAAAAATGTGCAAGGAGAAAAATGCAAAAAACAGAAAAATACGCACACAGAAAATGCGCACACAGAACAATGTTTAAACAGAAAAATGCACAATCAGAAGAAAGCGCAAACAGAAGCATGCGGAATCAGAGAAAAGCGCAAACAGAAACATGCACACAGAAAAATACGCAAAGTGAGAGAGAGAGAGTGTGTGTGTGTGAGAGAGAGTGAGAGAGAGAAATAGAAGGAACTATGTTGGTTATCTCGAGATAAACACATACATAAAATATGGTATGTAGGAGTTTATCCCCTCCATTTATACATTTAAGAACAAAGAAGAATAAGGAAAGACTTTAGATATTGTTTTGTTAAATTAATGTCGGCTTGATTTTACATTACTATTAAACAACGAAAATACATATCTTTAATTTGAATTGGGAGTGGGGGGGGGGAGGGGAGGGATGTTAGACTACATAAGCAAACAGATCTTATCTGGAAATAAATAATCGGATTGGTTAAGTGGATCACGTGGGATAAGCTAGATAAGCAGATTCATGAGAAGATCTTATAATTATGTGTTGCAGTGTATAACAGTGTATAACAGCACAAGGAATCAGGTGTTTTTATTGAATGTTTAAAATACACGAAATCCTCTGTAACTAATACCAATAGTTCTGGTATTTGTTAGTTTACCCTTTGTGCACCCCCTTCCGCAAGAGGTATATGGGTATGAGAACACGACACCAAATTTTTTTTTTCAGTCTTCAAATTTGTATATTAAACCAACGTTGACGTCGTACCTGTGAACACATAGGCTGAATAGGTCAACCTAACCCAGAGGTAGGTCAGCCTAACCCCTAGGTAGGTCAGCCTAACCCAGACAGTGGGAGAAAGCGGCACCCACTTTTCCAACCAGAACAGTCATGAGGTCCAAAAAAAAAGTTACACACTACCACCGTCTGCGGTGTCTGTTAAACCCACATTCAGATGACTGTAACAGTATACATCCGATTTTATCGATGTTTGGAAGCCTAAATGTCAAAAAAAATTTCAGTTCTGGATTAAAATAACATAAAAGTAAACATACAGTGAAATTTTGGACTTTGTTGATCTTATCTGTTGGTGTATGATTGGTTGTGACGAAGTATGAATGGTTGTTGTGACGAAGTATGAATGGTTGTTGTGACGGAGTATGAATGGTTGTTGTGACGAAGTATGAATGGTTGTTGTGACAAAGTATGAATTCTTGTGACGAAGTATGAATGTTTTTGTGACGAAGTATGAATTGTTGTGATAAAGTATGAATGTTTGTTTTGACGAAGAATGAATGGTTGTTGTGACGGAGTATGAATGATTGTTTTGACGAAGTATGAAAGGTTGTTTTGACAAAGTATGAATTCGTGTGACGAAGTATGAATGTTTTTTGTGACGAAGTATTCATGGTTGATGTGAAAAAGTATGTTTGTTTTATGTGACGAAAGTAACTCAAAAGAAAGTTGCATGTTTTCAACTACGATATCTCAAAGCTCGGTCATGGTTTTAAGGTGTAAGGGGCGGGGCTTATACGGACTGTTGCGTTGAGTGTTTCGACTTTTAAGAATTTTTCAAGCTACTGCCCTGTTTAATGCCTTCACGTAAAAAAAAAAACTTTACACGTTTGAAGCATGACTTTAGGCAACTTTAGAGGTTATTTATTTTTGACGTCCGCTAAAAAAATAATTTTTGACAGCCCTTCGCAGGTAGAAAGCTTTTATTGAAAGGGCTGGAACGGTCGCTGTGTTTCAGAGTCGCTAGCGTCTATTCATAGATCTTTGTCGCTTGAATGACGCGCAAAAAGAGTATAAGGGATCACTCCGCATTGTGTGTAGTGTTGAGAAAAATATTTGTGAGGCCTGGCGTTGTAATCTGATCATTCTTTTCAATGGCGGTCGTTCACACACGATTTCACACACACTATCCGTGACAGAAGACGTCAACCACATACAAGACGTCACCCACACACAAGACGTCACCCACACACAAGACGTCACCCACACACATAAGACATCACCCCACAGTCTCATAACCAGTCGTCACCCACACACAAGACGTCACCCACACTAATAAGACATCACCCACACACAAAACGTCACCCACACTAATAAGACGTCACCCACACACAAGACGTCACCCACACTAATAAGACGTCACCCACACACAAGACGTCACCCACACTAATAAGACGTCACCCACACACAAGACGTCACCCACACTAATAAGACATCACCCACACACAAGACGTCACCCACACTAATAAGACGTCACCCACACACAAGACGTCACCCGCATACTTAAGACGTCACCCACACCGTCCTATAACACAAGAGTTCAACATCCCACACAAGACAAAATTGTGTTAGACAGCAACGGTTGTCAGACAAAATTTTGTTAGACAGCAACGGTTGTCAGACAAAATTTTGTTAGACAGCAACGGTTGTCAGACACAATTTATCTTGATGTAATTGACTTTGGGGTGCATAGTCTGTCATGACAGTTAACGTTAGAGAACAAACGTGGGAAACGCGATATTTTTTGTTATGATTAGGTTTATTTTATAGTTTATGGGTTTCCTTTTCTTACTTTAATTGCGGAGGGTAAAGGGATCTGGATATTTGAGGACGGGTAGGGAAAAAATGCGCCACAGTGGCGTCGCTAGGTCGGGTGTCACCCGGTGCGGCACTTCGTGGTGTCACCCCTACCCTAAAGAAACAATAATTTTGTGTGTGTGTGTGTCGGCCTACATATGCTTATAATTTAAATATATGCCACATATGCGTACATGTATGTTTATAAGCTTTATTCACATCAGACGTGGTAGTAACGATGTTTATCAATAGATTGTTAATAGTATATTTGGATGTAGCATTGTTTTCTCTTTAGTTAGCACGTTTGCGTCATGGTGTCACCCTCACCCTCTTATAATAATTGTCGATTTGTACTTAAAAGACTATATAAATGTGTTAATCATTAATGGAAGCTTTTTTTTTCTGCACATTTTGCAATTTTTGCCTTGGTGTCAACCCAAAAATTGGTGTCACCCGGTGCGGCCAGCACCCCCGCCCTACCCTCGCTACGCCATTGGCCACAATAGCAAGACGCTATAGAAAGACGACCCCTGTCCTTACAATTTCTAAGCAGACACGGCATTAGGTTTGTAGGCTCAATCTGGGATGTGTGCTAACCCGTTCTCACGACATACGTAAGATCATACAAACATATTGACAATACATTGACACACGCAGCTGTACAATACATTAACACAGGGGTTCCCAACCCTGTGCCCGCGGGCGCCATGGCGCCCGCTGAACGATTCTTATGTGCCCGCCTCTCACTATTCGACAGAGACAGATTTTTTTTCATAAACATTATTTTAAAATATGATTTATTTTTATTCATTTGTTACAGTTTTAATTTTTTTTTACTGCCTAGGTTTATTAAATATGTTCGATACTTGTCCCAACTTGTCTAGCGGCGAGCCAGACTGCACTATTTACGCTAGCCTGGAACGGCTAGTGCCATTTGAATCATTTTTCGGTTCGACATATTTATGCGAATCATTGTTTTCAAACATGAGCTTAATAAAATCAAGATATAGATCTTGACTCAACGATGAGCATCTTTATGATTGTCTGCTAACAGGATTATCGTCATACGCTCCTAATTATGAAGCTCTGGCCAATGAAATGCAATGCCAAAGATCACATTGACTTTATTTTATTTTTTAATTAAATGTTTTCTTTGTATTTATGTGTTTTGTTTACTTTCTTTACGTTTTGTAAATACATATCTCTGTGTGTATACAATTTAAAAAAAAAATGCCAAATAATTTTATTATTTTGAAACATTTTTGTTTATTATTTATTAATACATTATGACTAAAAGAAAATAAGAAAATAAATAATGGGAAAATGACAAGTTATGGAAGGAGTTTGTCGATTTAAAATAGTTGGTGCCCGCTACTGCCCGCCACCCTACCGATATTTTAGAATGTGCTCTAGAGTAAAAAAAAAAGGTTGGGAATCCCTGCATTGACACATTCAGCAGTATGCGAATCATGCTGTGATTCCAAGACAAATACAATTTTTTTCCCATTTATACACACATTATCCACCGTCTCTGTGACCTCATGGTGACCTCACAGCGATCTCGTCATTACAAATCCATTACATTGGCGTGACGGTTACAGCAGGCTACCCCCAAACAAAACCAGCGTTGTATGGTATGGAAAGACACGCGGCTGTGCTATGAATATATTAAAGGATTGCTTTATCTCTCACTCTATGTGCATCTTGCCCGCAAGCGAAATTGTGTCTGGTAAAAAGCACACACTTAAATCACTCACGCAGTATTTCTTACAGTTGCTAAATATCCTGCTGTCTCTAAAAAATGATCCAGAATCCTATACGTAATCACTCAGGACAGCCCTTGAAAAGTTAAACAATACCTGCAGCAAGATTGTGCTGCAGTGGATCCCGGGCCACTGCCAGATACAAGGAAATGAGATCGCGGACCAGCTGGCGAAAATTGTGGGGGGGGGGGGGGGGGGAGGAAAATTATTCAGAAATCTCGCTACATCCAAAAGAAATCAAAAGAATTATAAAAAAAAAAACAATCTCAAATGTGGTCTGACACGTACCTAAATTACACAAAAGACGAGGGATTTTACGAATCAACACGCCAAGAACAACACATTATCTTCAGACTTACAACAGGCCACACAGACTAACAAACGACAAGAACAAACGACTAAAAGTTGATCCAGGCATTACCTGCCCTTGTGGCATGGCCCCGGAAAATGCGCTGCCCCTTGTACAACCAGGCAGGCACGATCTAAACCCTGGCTCCTATATAGCCCACTCAAGAAAGAACTATATGGAAAATGGTAATAGAACCTAAAGAAACATATCACAGGTTGAAGTTTCCTTAAATTTTTAGCTGTTTATAAAATAAAAAAAAAAATGAAAGGACTAAATTAAAACCAAATTAAATTGTTAATATCAATATTTAGGGAACAAAACGAAAATATCCGTAGAGCCGTTTTAAATAATAATTGCTACACCCAAATTAAAAGCTATTTAAATTTAATTGTTTAATTTTAATCCATGTCAGCTCTTATGACAGGGGAAATAATTCATGAAATTATGGATAACCAAAATGTTGTAAATTACTTCCCTTGAGTATAAAAAAATGTTTATCAAAACATTTAGGTTAATGTGATTACGTCTGTACGAGAGGGCGGGTGGGTAGGCGTCTCAGGCGCCAACCATAAAGAGTGCCCAACGGCAATGAAAAATAATGCATTTTCTTTTAGGCATCGGAAACAGCTTAAAGTACTACTTCCGATCATCAGAAATTAGATCTTTTACTGTTTACTTAAACGACGGAGTAAGCCCATTCTAACCATTTTTCTTTTAGTACATATTATACAATGGTATGTTTAGGATGTTAAAAAACTTACTCCGTCGTCATTTACGCAAAATGGATAAGTCTTTAGTGTCCCCAGAAGGAAAAATTGTCCAGAAGATAGGAAGATGAAGAAACCCTGTAGGTTTGCGTTTCTTTATCAAATTGCCTCTAAAACTTCAAAGGTTTGAGGAAATAGATGTATCTAGTTTTTCAATAAAAAATATTCTATTGCCGATTCCATAAATTACTTATCACTAAATATCACCATTCATCCATTTTCTAGACCCCCCCTCCCCTCTATCCCCCAGCACAAAATAGAAAACAAATATATAATTTATATAGAGATATATTTTAGAAATGTACGCCCGCACTCCCCTGCCGGGCTCCCTCATACCGGATATTCAAGCGCCACTCGAAAGTTTTAAGTGCCCCCCACAACCCTGTTGAAAAACGTTTGAAAGAAACACCAGCAACAGCACACGGGCGGCCAAAGGTTGTTTGCTATTTTTACCCTCTGATTTCTTTTGAAAATAAAAACCTCGTTTTATCTTCACCCAGGCGATATTCCAACCTTTAGAAGACTCACCTGCTAATCGTTCATGAGACAACGGGTCACCTGTACGCCTGCACCCCCCCACCCCCTCCATCCATGTGTCTGGCGCTACATCACAAGCCCTGCTTTGTTTTGCATGTAAGCTGGTGTGCAATGTGTCATAGACCCACAATTATTGTTGGCCAACGATCCCCCCTCTCTCTCTGTATATATATATATATATATATATATATATATATATATATATATATATATATATATATATATATATATATATATATATATATATATTTTAAATTAATTAATTTATTTATTTATTTATTTATTAAAATGTAGCATGCTTGACCACTTGTCACAGTATAGTTAACAGAAAGTTTGACCATCGGTCAAAATCACTCTCTTCAACACTATTTTGTCATATCATACTGCAAAAAAGTCAGACAGTGCAATACTTACTCAGCCTAATTTTTGAAGAATTTATCTTAAAAGATTGTGATCTTACAGCCAGCTTTGTTGCTCCTGAGAGCTAAATTCTGTCTATGAATGCTGAAACTTCAGTGCGAGAGATATATTTTTTTTCATCACCCTAAATAACTCAATCTCGACAAATACAAGGTTGTGTATACTTTACAATGTCATTGCGGGGATTTATTTAAAACTAGCGTGACCGTCAGAGAGAGAGAAAGAGAGAGAGAGAGAGAGAGAGAGAGAGAGAGAGAGAGAGAGAGCACCCCATGCGAATGGCTATCTCTGTATCTGTCAATGATCGGATCACTGAGTAACTAATAGATATACGGTCACTTCCTGTGTGGATCAGCCGACTAACTCAATGATAATTGCTCCGACTTTTGAATCTATAAATAGAATAACAAAAGGAAGGAAACGAAATTTTAAACTGATTTCCGCCATTACAAAAATAACATGAAACCTACAGTTCACGACACATCGCATAGGAATTTAAAATAAATATTAGGCCTATAGGTTTAATACATATTTCTTAGAATATAGAAATTTAGATCTAGTGTTCTGGTTATTAGTTATTTCATGTTTATTAGAATATAGTCTAGATTCTAGAATCTAATCATACGGCTGCATAAAAAGAAAACCCATCTAGATCTAGATCTAGAGAAGCGGAGGTAAGAAGGTTAAATTAGTAATTTACATGATTTTTATTGTAGTTTCACTGTTTGTTAGGCCCAATTATTAAATCTTTAGATCAGAGGTCCATCTTGATCATGTGTGGTATCTATTGTGGTGCATTGGCATGAAAAGCCCACATACTTAAATATAGAATCTAGTAGGCCTATACTATAACTGTACTGCCCTATACTTTAAATTTGTTACCACAAGAAAAAAGCCTATTTACTATTATTAGTTATAATTAAATTAAATTGAAATATTTGTTTATCTTTATAGTTTATAGTGAATGCATGCTAATGAGCATTATTCAAGCTGCTGTTATATTTAGGCTTATAGGCCTATATACTCTATAGCTTAGGCTATATACTATAGACTATATATTATATACCAATATTGTGCATAAAACTTAAAGCATGTAAGCATACACAATAATAATTATCATTAGACCTATAGTAACTAAGACTCGTACTATTTAGTACTACCTACTTTAATACTACCTTTAAACTATTAGGCATAATGAAATAATGATTAATAATTTCAGTGTTTTCCGCACTCAAGAGGAAGGAGGTTGCAGGGAACTTAGAGACTAATCTTTGCCAACATACTGGATTTCTGGTGATGACAATAGGAGCAAATAGTATGCGGCTCAGTTAATACTAAAAACAATTGATTTTAGTAATTAGTGGTAAGCTCTTTTTAAAAATAATATATTATAACATGGTATCGCAAAGGTTCAGGTTGTCCGATAAATGATAATTAGAGTCAGGTTTAGGACTATAGTTTAATGCTTGGTTAGTAATATGCATCAAGTTGGGAAAGACATAGAAATGGAAATACATAGAATTTAATGTGTTCATTCGCAAACGTTACTATTTAAAATTTTTTAGGCCTGCTATTTATTGCTGAATAATAAAATCACTATACTTATCCACTATATTATGTTTAAATAAAGTGAGTTTAGATCAGTCGAGTAAATAAATTTAATAGCAAGACATAACTAAAATTTACAATGAATATATATATATATATATATATATATATATATATATATATATATATATATATATATATATATATATATATATATATATATATATATATATATATATATATTGCTATTTTATAAAAGTATGTAAATCACAGAACAAACATTACTTTGTATTTTGTCTACAACTTAACAAAAATGCTACTACTTTGATGGATTGCACTAAATAGGGGTTAGCTTTAATTTTATAATTTGTGAGATATTCTTGCTAATCTATGTGTAAATTGCTTTTCAGGACTATGAGTGTGTGTTTGGCCATCCAGATTTCATAACTACAACTGATGTTCAATTACAAGGGATATTAATCAGTCTCCGTGGACTATACACTGTGCCTAGTTTCATCCTCAGGTAACTGTACTATAGGCATAACCCATTTTTTAAAGTAATTATTATAGCAAGAGATAGCATTATATGTTAAAATAAATATAATGGATTTTAATCCAAAATATTTTATTAATTATTGTCTTTTCTTAAATTCTAATAAATCAGTGAGTTGTAGAACATAGAGGGTATTATATTTGAATGATAATTGAAACACATATTGTTATAGAGCTCAAAACTATGTACTTATCTAATATAATTAATATACTGAAACAGTTTTATTGAAGCATATTATTTCATATTTTACCACACAGAGACTGATGTGTAAGCTTAAAGTAAAGACATCAAATCAAATAATCAGCTATCAAGAGGGTAAATATTGATAGTCTACTTCATTAATCTTCAATATGAATGAACACAATTTTAAATCTATAATATTTGCTGATAATGTTTGTTTCTTGTTATTCATCATGTTCAGTGCTTTATCTTTTCAAAGTAATTAGTTACAGTAAAGAAGTAGTAGAGATAGTAATATAAATTTGTAATGTATTTCTCTTGCTAGTTCCACAAAAGAATATTTCAAAATATTTTGTCTTTATTTCATTTACAGAAGAACATTCAAAATCATATTGTGATACACAAATCAAGCAAGTCTATAACCAGCATTATGATACAGGCCAAGAAAAAGCTGGATATTTGATTGGAAGGGTGGCACAAAAAAGATGGGTTATCACTAGGGAAACAAGCTCGGAATACAGTTCACTGTTGGGACATCAAGCCAAATACTTCTAAACTTATTTGAATCATTTTTGCTGTTTATTATAATTCATCCAATTGTCTTATTAAATATATAAATTTATATATATACACAATTCCTAATATAGAATTTCTAAAAATGTTTTATTATAATATTTAAAAATGAAACAAACATGTTCCCAGAACACAGCCACATAATGTCAACATGTTCCCAGAACACAGCCACATAATGTCAACATGTTCCCAGAACACAGCCACATAATTTCAACATGTTCCCAGAACACAGCCACATAATTTCAACATGTTCCCAGAACACACAAAATGGCAACATGTTCCCAGAACACACAAAATGGCAACATGTTCCCAGAACACAGCCAAATAATGGCAACATGTTCCCAGAATACAGCCAAACAATGTCAACATGTTCCATGAACTCACAAAATGGCAACATGTTCCCAGAACACACAAAATGTCATTATGTTCCCAGAACACACAAAATGGCAACATGTTCCCAGAACACACAAAATGGCAACATGTGCCGTTAACAATACTTCACTTTTTCCTTAACAATTTTACAAGCAGGTAATAAAGCCATAAATCTTTACTGTGGATATAGCCAATACATAGGGTAACCTTCACTTTATGCAATTTGTAGTTTTCAATGCCTGTCCCATGCATAGTATTTAGCCTAGTGTTTTGGGCCTTGCTTCATTTACTCAATAAATTATATAGGCATGAGAATTTTCATTTTAATCTGCAAAAGCTACATTCTGTACATTATTATTTTCAAACTACATCATATATTTTTCTCCTCTCTGATAAAAAATATTCCTCATATTGTTTGTGTCAAGTATTTTATTTTTATCTATGCAATGCTATATTCCTATTTTATAATAATTACTTTTATACAAATTCTTTTGAAAACTGTTCTTTATTGATTTGTATCATTTTCTTTATTTCTGAAAAATAAAACTTTGTTTGGGAATCCTTTTTTGTTTCTGTACAAATTAATAAACATAAATACCTACCAGGCTTAATATCCAGCAACATTAAACAATTAAGTAGGGCCTATTGTTAGTAATGGTAAATTATATACTAATTAATGTGATTTCTCCTGGCCACCTTGTTCTGAATACCTTCAACTGTCAATGTTGCTACCAACTCCAATAATTAAAACTGAAGTCATTTACTATGAAGTAAAACTTGGGTGTAATCCAAATCCACCCAGTTGCCGGGGGCAAGGTACCAAACATGATGTCCAGTAGAGGGTTAAGAAAGTATCATTATTAAATCACTGTTAAACCCCTCCTCGCCTACGCCATTGCTTGTACGCATATGGAAGTTATCGGAATTTACTGTATTGCTTATAAGTCGAAAATGCGAAAAAGACACGTTTAACATTACTAGTTTGAAGAATAACATTCATGTTAGCCGAAACAGGTGTATTCTAAAGTTGTTTAAATTCATTTTATTGTTCATTACGATTATGTTGTCGTAAAATATAGGCCTATTTTAAAAAAAGCATAACTAAAAAGTGTTTTAACACATTTTCTTCTTAGAAAAGCCTCACATGCATGATATCATTAACATTACGGCAAATCAAACCCTTGAGGAAGCCCCATCAACCATTCAATTATTACGATGGGCACCAAATAAAACGCCCGCATCAAGGTACAGTCCTTATGCTATCGACATTAGCTCAACCCCGGCAACTAACGTGTCCCAAAACCAAGAATTGAAATCTTGACCCATTATTCTGATTAATTAGTGGTTAAACATCTTTAGGCATCTGAAAACGTTAGTTTTTAATCTAGTGTACTCAAAAAGGAAGAACATAAAGCTTTATGCCGCCTTAAAAACCCAATCCCATGTTACGCAAGGCGTCGATAGAGAAAGAATAAGGCTTTGAGTCAGAACAGGCAAAGGCTTAGATAATTGCCAAAATACCTAATCTGTAGACCTCACAAGTCTAGACGATATAGCCTATTTGTGCCTCTGTTTTTAGACTTTCAGAACAAATGCTTGTGATATGGTCAGTAGGCACATAAAAGAGAAAAGTAGTTTTAATCTAGAGACTTCAAACATTTCTGAAGGACCGAATTTGAACTTATAGGCGGTGGTGTCGATGCCAAAGTTACCGCCCCCCCCCCCCCCCCCCCCCCCGAACGAAATGAAATTTATATAATTTATATAGAAAATATATACTTTTAACAGTGTCCGCCCCCCCCCCCCGAAGAAAGTCTACCGCCCCCCCCCCCCCCCCCGGAGAAAAAAGTCTGGAAGAAACACTGAGTCTTAGATGTGTGTTTTAATACAAATGTGTACCTCGTCGCGAGTTAGGACCTGTAGGTAGTCTGTTACTACTCTATATCTAAAAACAATAAAAAGATAACGTGAATTTTACTTGTTCAATTTCTTGGATAACTGTATTTGTTGCATCTTGTTCAATTTTGTTAATATTGATTAACCTAAAGGGTTCAAATGTAACAAAGAAAATTGTGACTAAGTTTCCGGGTGCGGGTATGCGGACACTAGTTAAAGTAGGCCCTATATATCTATTTATAGTTATAGAAATGAAAGATTGTTTATCTGTTTGTCCTATATGAATTACTACATCTTTTTCATCGGATCGCCATAAAACTTTGTGAACAGAGTTTTTTCCAGGAATCTATTCGGAGGGGGGGGGGGGGGGGGTGAGGGAGGCAGAGCCCCCCCCCCCCCCCACCCCCCGAAGAAAGTCTATCGACCCCCCCCCCCCCAACCCCCGAACGAAACGGAATTTATATAGAAAAAAAATATACTTTTAACAGTGTCCGCACGCCCACCCCGCCGGAAAGATTTCGCCAGGGCGGCGCCCTAGCAGGAAGCAGAGGTGTAGCAACCTATTCCGGCGCCCGGGGCGAACTATCACTGTTGTGCCAACCCTATTCAAACGCTGGCAAAAAGGCGCCCATCCCTACATACACTCCCCTATATAAAATAATTGAGGATATCAGTCATGGATAAATCTGTTTTCTTAAATTTTACTGAAGAATGAGGATTTTTAAAAAAATTGTCTACCCCTTTTGGCGCCCCATTCGATCTGGGGTCTCTGACAGGAAGCAATGCAATTTTTCTCCATAAAAATAAAAGCCAGATGCAATTTGACACTTTTCGTACGAGAGTCATAAAATTTTGGGGGGGGTTGGTGAAAAGGGTTTCGAGAAAGAAAAAAATTCTTAAGTGTGGCACCCTGGGAGGATTCGATTTTTCTCATTATACGATTATGAGCTCAGAATCCAGAGGGGAATCCAGAGGGGCTATCTCATCAATTGCGGTCATAGGTAATACTAGATTCAGCAGAGGCGTAGCGAGGGGGGCGGAAAGTACATATGTCCCCGGGCGCCAACCCTAGGGGCGCCAAAATGGGTGGGAAAAATTTAAAAGCTCATTTTAGCTACAGTTTTGCATTATAAATATTTAAAAAATACGGGGGGGGGGGACGCCAAATTGAAAGTTTGTCTCCGGCGGGAGGGGGGGGGAGGGCGCCAAATTGAAAATTTGTCCCCAGGCGCCAGGAATGGTGCTACGCCTCTGAGATTCAGTGATAAAACTACACCAGGTTCATCCGCCAGCTCCCTGGCGGTTGAGTGGCCCAGAGCGGCCAAGACCCACCTCGGGCGACACTACGGTTTAGATGGGCTACTATAAATATTCACTAAGTAGAATAATGAGCGCCCGCCGGCGCCCTGGCAGTTGGCGACAGCAAGCGCCCCGGGCTCTACAGAGAGCGCCTCTTTAAAGAGCACCCTACAATAGGGACACGGTGGCACACGACATTTTATAATTAAACAGAATTAGGGGCGCCCCTGCGGGAGTATAACCAGTGGCTCCCTGGAGCGCCAAGGGACGCGTCTCTAACACATGGGCGGTCGCAATGTGTGTTCTACCTCACTATTACAGAGGTTGATTAACGTACACTCAAGGCTTTCATACAATGAGCCTTGGTGCGTCTAGGCGGCAGTGTGGACAAACCCGCGCCCCAAAAACGAATATGTGGGTTTGTTTGTATAAGCATTACCAAAGATTTCATTCGTTTGTCATTCAAATCTGAGAAGTTAATGCTAATACCCCTGTGGTGGTTTCTGCGAAAAAAAAATTCGATTTGGTGGCGCCCTGGCAGGGTTCCATTTAGCTCCCCGTGTTTTCCCGTAAGTACTATGGTACCTTTGTTCGTTTTAATAATTGCGAAACGCTATGAATATGATGGGCTACTATAATCGCTCACTATACCGAGTGAGGCGCCTTCCTACCTAGGCCCACCTACCTACATACCTAACTCCCTGCCTATGTACCTACCTATCTACTAACCTGCCTGCGCTGCTGCCTGCCTACCTACTTTCCTACCTACCGTTATTCCTGCCAAACTGCTTTCCTTCCACCCCGCCTGTCTACCCACCTCACATCCTACTTACACACACACATATCTTCGTATATATATATATATATATATATATATATATATATATATATATATATATATATATATATATATATGTATGTGTTAGTGTGCTCTAGGACTATGTATTTTTACATTTTTGTTGTTACGTAGAACTATTCAGTATAAAGGAGTTTCCTTTTTTTTTGACGTTGTAACTGCCGCTAAAATATTCTTTTTTGTATGTGTGCATAAAATAGTGTAGGTTTATTAACAAAAGTAAATTTTAGTATGTATTTAAGTGTATATAATCATTTTCGTCAAACCAATGTGTTCATAATCTTAAATTTAAAAACCCATGAAACTCGATAGCCAAAGAGTTAGAATGAGAATAATTGCTATTTAACCAGAAACACCCATTCTAATTATTGTAATAATATTTTTTTAAATAAATATACACAGAGATAGATTGTTTTCTTATATAATTAATTTAAAAAGTCAACTGTATTTCATAACGAAAATTAACACAAAATACATTCGAATAGAAACTGTCAAGGGAGACTACTCTAATATTTGTAGGAATAATAGTTTTTATTTAGAGTTTTTTTATTATTAGAAGAAAAGTTAATCATGTAGGTTCTATAAAAGATTACCTTGCATTTAAAAAAAAAAAGATATTCGATAGGTTTAGAATGAGAAATAGTCAAAATTAAGTATTATATTCATAAGTTGTTTTTTTTAATAATATAGTACAAAGACCTGTTTTAATTATTTTTTAAAAATCTTATTTTAATTAATAAATTATAAATAAAGATCGAGGATCTATATTTTTAAAAAATAGTTTAACTGTCCCTAAACAATTGTATCAATCGCTGAGAAATTAAGAATTAATAATTACGTTTAACGCTTTATTAATTAAACGAGTTGAATTATTTCCGTTTTGATAAACTCTCTCTCTCTTTATAACTACTAACGCTTTATCATTGAGTTTCTCGAGAGAAAAATACAGGAGAGCGGTAGTTATCATTGACTCTGTCATTGATAATTTCATTGAGTCTTTCATAGAAAATAGTGTTTGATCGGCTGGAGAGAGAGAGAGAGAGAGAGAGAGAGAGAGAGAGAGAGAGAGAGAAAAGTTCAATATGGGCTTTTATATATTAGGATTGTCTATCGCACTGGCTTTTATATCTTAGGATTGTCTATCGCACTGGCTTTTATATATTAGGATTGTCTATCGCACTGGTTAAAAATCTTACTCTGCAGGAGCGCAGGATGATGCGCCTGATTTGGTAGAGTTAACGATTATAGTTGCCTATCGTGTCTTTAGTGTATAGTGTATAGCCTTATCGTAGACGCCGTAGTGCTCTCAAGGGATCCCGGGGCGCTTCGGGTCACGCAATAACCGGGGCGCCGCCGGTTGCGCTTGTTGAAGTTTTAACTCTGAAAATAGTAGTACTCCTTATCCGTTATGTAGGACGCCCGATTAACGAATATCAAGTGCTCAGATAGCCGCTTTGGAACTCTGCGCGCCAAACCATGAATTGACAAAATATCGCACCCTCCCGGGGCGCCGTCCTTGTGAAATAAAAGAAATTTTATTTTCGCAGAAATCTCCCCTAGAGTCTTCTAATCAAATCCCCAAAGTTTAATGGCGATCGGATGATAGCTGTAAAACCGCAATCGACTTTTATTTTTATAAACCGTATATAGAAAAGAATCAAAGCGCGCCCTGCCGGGGCGCTACTCCTGCAATTTTTTCCCCCCGCATAAACCTCCCCAGGAGTATTATCAACAAAGGTGTAGTAATGCATAAAAACAGAAACACACACATATAAATTGATATATATATATATATATATATATATATATATATATATATATATATATATATATATATATATATATATATATATATATATATATATATATATATATATATATATATTAGTGCACGACTGCGGGGCATTGAGTTAGCATTGAACAGCTCTTGATGTAATCAACAAAATTTATATGCACAGGTGTTTGCTTATGTCATCTGTGTAGCTATTTTTTGTATGACGCTACCGTTCAACCCCCTACACCGTCATCTTTACCGGAAACTAAAATAGCCGGCGTGTGTGCGTATTAAATTGCAAAACGAAATGAGAAAACCGCAAAAGTTGGATAGTGTAGAGGAAGCGAATAAAGCAATAGGAAGACGAAGAGAATCCTTCGGGTGTTAGCGTCTTTATCAGATAACTTCTACTGAAGCTTTAAACTCACGATGATTGCTTGCTGGCAGAAAGGCGTTCGTTTTGCAAACAGTTTACTTTGTATATTTTATCATTACATTTAGAGGTGATATACAGTGTTTCTTCCAGACTTTTTTCTCCGGGGGGGGGGGGGGGGCACTTGAAATTTTCGGGGGGGAGGAGGGGCCGCAGAATTTCTTCAGGGGGGCGGACATTGTTAAAAGTATATATTTTGTATATAAATTATTTAAATTATAAAAATTTAATTTAAGAGATGCCTGGGAAAAACTCTGGTGATATATATATATGTGATATATATATGTGATATATATATGTGATATATATATATGTGTGTGTGTGTGTGTGTGTTTAAACATATATATATATATATATATATATATATATATATATATATATATATATATATATATATATATATATATATATATATATATATATATATATATATATGTGTGTGTGTGTAAATATATGTATATATATACATATATACATGCATGTACATATACATGCATATATATACATATATATATAGTGTTTGAAATCAAACATTCTAACGTATTTTTAAAAATATGTTTGTAATATTAATAATGAATACATTACATATTAAATACGTTGCCTACATTATTAGCCCATACCCCACGTCGCAAACGTCTGCCCCTCCCCTACCCTGGCGAGATTTGAGATTAGAATCCCAGACATAACTTCCTCTTACGTGAGACACACCTTCTTAGAGCGATTAATCTCCACACCGACATTTCCGTTTGATTGTTTCGTTGGGAAGGTCTGTGGTATTTCTCTAATGTTGTTTTTTTAAACTGCCAAATATGTAATTTTGTTTTGCTTTGTTGACAATGATAAGTTTTAATTAATAGGTAAAACTACTGGACTTAAATTAGCAAAGGTAAGAGATTATTTCACAAGACTGCACGGTCAAATGTTAAGTTTTAACGTTCAGTGATTTTTTTTTTTTTGAGGAGTAAGGGATTTGCGTAGAGGTTTCTCAGAAAGTACAGCCCGATGTCTAGAAATTATTGACTCCCGTATAAATTATGGATGTAATTCACACATTTTAGTGGGCAAAATACAATACTGATACTTTTAAGCGGCAAAATACAATACACTTTTAAGGGGCGAAATACAATACAGATACTTTTAAGGGGAAAAATACAATACAGATATTTTTAAGGGGAAAAATTCAATACAGATACTTTTAAGGGGAAAAATATAATACAGACACTTTTAAGGGGCAAAATACAATACAGTAATTTTGATCACGAAAAGACTAGACAGACATTTTGATCGGGAAAATACAAGACAGACATTTTGGAGGGGGAAATACATTAGAGACATAATTGGCATCGAAAAATACATCGCAATAATACCTTTATTTTGAAGGCAAACTGAACAATCCGGACGCTTTAACATTAGAGGCACGTTTGTGGCCGAGAACATTCGTAATATGTAAATTTAAATGTCAATGGCAAATGAACACATGAAAAAGATAATTTGTAAAAAAATGTTGCTGGTCAAAGTTCAATAGTTCACAGCATTACTCAAAAATATGCTCACTAGGAACACCTCAAAACTGTCTTTTCATTTAAAATGAACTATATCAAAATGTAGACTTGAACAGACAGGTTAAACGGAGTAAAACATGGGAAATAGAAAAACAGTCAAATTAATAAATGATTCAATTACACAAAGCTACTCGGAGGAATCAATTAAATGAATGTTTAACCATCTATTTGATATTTCTCTGTGGAATCGCATCAATTTTTCATTTTTATCCATAAAAAATGTCAAAATGTTGTGTACAATTCGAAATGGCAAACCATCATTAATAATGTAAAGAATGCAAGCTGTACTTTTTAGTATTATATATATAAAGTCTGAAACCAACAAATTAAAACTGAAGTTAACACTTTTTAAAATTCAAAAGCTTTAAAAAATATATTTTTAAACAGTGTTACATTTTTGAAGAATAATTATCATCATAATAACCAATATTCTTCAAATATAAACTTTTTAAACATGCATTTTTATTGGCTTTATTAAAATCGGATCATTGACAAAAATCTTTTATCTTAATGTTTTTTATTAGCCACTTATGTAGATGTATACTTATGCTTTAGATAGATTAATCTTAAACGCTATTAAATCGACATTTTCAAAAAGAAATCTAATATATAAAGCTCAATTCTGTATGTAACACATATGTTTGTCGTGGATCTTCGATGGATTTAAGTGTTAGATAATTTAAGTCCTTATGGTCTAAATTTATGAGTTAAAAAATTAATATTGAAAGTTTTGGGGAATAATTTTCATTTATGAAACTGAAAGTAATAATTTTCGGCATGTTCATTAAACACAAGTTTTAAAAAAATATCATCTTTTACAAAAATTCTATAAATGTCTTTATTTAGTCCTATAGCACTTACTTCCCTTTGATGAATTAGGAAAACACAATTACTTCCCTTTATAAAACCATTGCATTAGTGGTAAAGAATTTACTTTTTATTACTTTGTTTTGGTGTTGGGAAAAAAATAATTACATAATTAGCGGGGATTGATCAAGTGCAAATGTTGTAGGTATTTTACGGATAAGCTTGGAGTATTATAATTGTTCATTAAATTGAAACAGGCGCGTTCGTTTAAGTGAGTGCAAAAGACTATGGGGTACTATAGTCGTTTATTAAGCTAAAACAGGCGATTCCGCCCCGGGCTAGACTGTGAGCACTTTGCGTTTATGTTCGCGTTAGTGTTTTCTTTGTGTTTAGGTTGGGTTTGCGTTTGTGGTTGCAGTTTGATTTGGTTCGTTTTTGTTCTTTCTTTTTTCGTTTTAGTTTGTGTTTTTTTCTTTGGGTTTGTATTTGTGTTTTTGGTTGGTTTTGCGTTTGGATTTGGTTTGGTTTGTTTTCTTTTTTTTGTGTGTGTTGTTATTGGTTGGTATTGGTGTTTGTGGTTGTGGTTGGGTTTGTTGTTAGGTTTTTGTTTTCGTTTGCTTTTTTGTTTTTTTTTCTTTGTTTTTGTAATGGTGTTTGTGGTTGTGGTTGGGTTTGTTGTTAGGTTTTTGTTTGTATTTGTAATTGTGTTAGCGTTATGTTTGTGTTTTGTTGTTTTGGTTTTGGTTGGTTGTGGTTTGGGTGGGCAATGCCGGGTTTATGATGATTACTAAACACACAGGTAATGGTCTTTAACAGAAAGATTTTTCACAGAAGCCAGAGCAGGGCCTGGCCGGGACGTCTAGTATAGTATATTTCGTGATCCACTTTTTCAAACATATACTTAAACAAAATCAGCCCAAATCGTAATACAGTAAATAAGTTCGGGAATAAAAGCATACGCTGAACGTGCAATATTAAACATACAGTGTTATTTTATCGCCACATTGTTACATATCTTATCTATGACCAGAGGCGTAGCGAGGGCTGGCCGGGGGTGCAGAACGCACCGGATGACACCATTTAGAGGGGGGGTGACACCAAGGCAAAAAATAATGCAAAATGTACAGAAGAAAAATGCTTTTTGCCAGTTCCATTAATTATTAATTAAAGTTAAACAGTCTTTTAAGTACAAATCTACAATTATTACAACGTGCTACCTATAGAGAAAACAATTTTACATCCAAATGTATTATTAACAGACTATAGATAAACATAATTACTATTAAGTCTGCAGTGATTAAAGTTTATACACATACATACATACATACATACATACATACATACATACATACATACATACATACATACACACACACACACACACACACACACACATATATATATATATATATATATATATATATATATATATATATATATATATATATATATATATATATATATATATATATATATATATATAGTTTCACGGGGTAGGGGGGTGACACCACGAAGTGCCGCACCGGGTGACACCCGACCTAGCGACGGCACTGCCGATGACGTTGAAAGAAAACTGTATGTGTAATATTGCTACTGTATGTAATGTATCTATTCATTTTAAGAACGCCTTACATGGAGTTTTTACACCTTTCTTTGTCAACCCTGTATAAAGATGTATAAAGGACTGAGCCTCGAATATAAAAAAAACCCAACTCCAGTAAGATAAATAATACGTGGAGGAAAAACTGGTATAAGCTGCATGTCTTCTTTTGATAACCATTTTTTAGGACTAGAATTTCAGCCTAGTTAAGTTCTAGTAGTTAGCAGTTTCGCGAGCTAATCAAATTCAAATATGCGCATGCATGCGCCCCAGTGATTTTCTGCAGCCAAAAATGAAACTGTCTACAGGTGTCTCGTTACAAGTACGTCTTTCACACGTCTTTGATAACCTGGACCAATGCAAGGATCAGAAAAAAAAAATTCTTGAAAAAAAAATGAAAAAATAAAAAGACTACATCTTAAGTATTGTATTCTACGAGCTGACCCGCGACGTAGCATACGCCGCTATTTATTTTAATTCCTATTTTTCAGTAATTCATAATTTGTGAATTCGACACTACCAATGCTGTGACTGAAAATATTTTGCTTTAAAACTCTATCAGTAGCTAGCGAAGGACGATTATCCTCACCCTCACTTTCCACTCCCCCCCCCCCCCCGTTTAAACTATCTGCCCGAAATAGCGTCACTACGATTATAAAAATTCGGGGTGAACCTTAGTGTTGGTCTGAAAACCGCAAATGTATATTCATAATTTGCCCATTGTGGCAATTTACGTTTACAAAAAAACAATCATCTTGAAATAACGCTTAAAATTACTCTTCAGCGAAACCTTTTACACGCTCGCAGTTATTGAACCCTCTTATGTTAACAACTGTGTCAACTACCCGCTTTACATACATGCTAGTCATGTGAAAGGTAATATTATTTCACTCGCGACAGGGATTACTTTTCTTTATTAAATAAACTTTTTTCTCTCGCAACAACACCTCCATAACACTGGCGGTTACAAAAATGTCTGAATAAACTAACACTGCTTAAAATTAATGTTCTTTTTCGTATTGTAAAATAGGTGACCATATTTTTTGTATGTGATACTCACTGATACTGTCGTTTCATTCATTTTCCGATCTTTCATCCTGAGTTTTTAAAAGATATTTTTAAAAACTTCCTTGAGTGTGGGCACTTGAAACTGAGGGGGCGGAGGTGGATCGGGGAGAGAGTGAACACCAGTGTTTCTTTTAGACTTTTTTCTCCGGGGGAGGGGGGGGGGGGAACATATTTTTTTCGGAGGGGGGGGGACTTATTATTTTCGGAAGGGGGAGGGCGAACATTGGAAAATATATTTTTCTATATAAATTCCATTTTGTTCGGGGGGGGGGGGGGGGCGCGGGATGGTAGACTTTCTTCGTGGGGGAGGGGGGATGCCTCGAAGAAACTCTGGTGAATACTGGTAAAAGTATATGTGTCGGGTGCGTGCTCATAAACTCAATAATTTAAAAAAAATCAGAATGTGGGTTAATTGGTAAATAAAACTAAAACGGAAGGAAAAAAATTAATTAAACATTTTACTCTTTAATTTTGCAGTCACAGTCAAGAGTCAGCCATGCTGAGAAATCCATGTCGTAAAAAAAATCTTTGCGTCAGCGTCGTGCTTGCAGGCGTCAGATCAAAATACAAATCAGTGGCCGCCATTACAGCAGTTGTCATGACTCTGACTTTTGCTCAGCTGAGCCTTCACGTCGAGAGACTAGCTCGAGCAGAGCGCGGGCTCCACGACATGCAATCGTCTGCCGAGCCAGCAGTTGGACGAAATGACAATATGAACAAGAGCATCGACACAAAGAAGAGCTTTACCTTCACAAGAGTTCACAGGTTGATCGTGATTTTATGTGTGTTTACAATTTTAAAGTACGAGTTGTGTACTCTGTTTACTGCTTGTCTATCTGTGTTGGGTTGTTGGGTAATTTACCTTAACTTTCAGACATTTATCTCCGAAGGGGCACTTGAAAATTTTTATCGTGGAAAAGCACACTTAAAATAAATAGGGGGAGCGGAAAGGTTACAAAATATCTTTTCTATCTAAATGATTTTTTTTATTTATCCAGGAAGTAGGGTGGTTTCCATTAAGCGTTATATTTTATTACACCACTCCCCTCTTTGATATATATGGCGTACTCATTACTTCTGTTATGACCGTTGTCTGTAATAACATGCCTAGGTTAAAATTATCTCAATTAATTAAAACAAACGGCACGTTTTAAATGTCGGGTAAGGTTTGTTTCTACAGCTTCAGTGTTAGGTCCGAATGTGTTATCTCAGTTCACTTTAATGTTAATTTTTTAAATGTTATAATTTTTTAAAATCAGGGGCACAACTAGGGCAGTGTAGAGGGGGGTCGTCCGCCCCTGGTGGTACTTTTAAGGGGGGGGGGGGATGCTCCAGTATGAAAAAAAATCTAAATCTATAATAGGCCACGTTCGCACTTCTCTCTCTCTCTCTCTGTCCGCAAAATATTTTCGCCGGACATCACATCAGAATCTACAGCGATATATCGAGAACTTTATACGGACTTTTGTTGAAAATAATATGTTAGATGTTTTAAATGTATAACCACAATTTTATTTAAAGAAGAAAAATAAAAAATAAAGGCATATTCGAATATAGAGAAACAGTATTATTTATGCAACCGGAAAAGTGTATAAACTTGGGACAAGAACGCATGTAACAATGACGTCGCTTATTGTTTACACTAAAACACTAAAACAAGAGCACGAAACTGATGACGTCATCTTCCGAGTTTAGAATTTTAAAAATGAACTATTTCATTCACATATGATTTAGAGCTATGTACGCTATGAAATGTAGACTACACAATACGATATTCTCGGCCTAAACTTAAAAAAAATATTTTATCTATTTGGATTCTAGATCTCGAGATTCTAGATCTAGACTAGATCTAAATCTACGCAAAAACTACACTTAGACGCTACGTCGCTAAGATCTATTCTAGATCTAGATTTAGACTCTATCTACTGTAGAATCTATTCCAAAAATAAATTTCTATAATAAACTTTTTCAGGACTTAAATATTTTATAGAAATCTTTGTTGTTTAGCATTGAAACTGGCTAATTATGGGTAAAAAAATAATTTGAAAAAAATAGGCATATTCGCGTAAGTTATTTTTTTAAAACTTTTCTTTTATTCTCCATATTTTAAAAGGTACCTAATTAGCTGAGATAATAGTATACTTGATACCACACAGGTGGTGCTGGATCGGGACACACCAAGTCAAACCTAATTTTTTTTTGTATGTGAATCTTCCTATTTTAGACTATAAAGAAAGGAACTACTTTGGAAATCTTTGTTTATCTATGCAATTTGCTAATCTCTATAATATATGAAGCAAAGTTGTCGGGTGCCCGACATCGGGCACTTCCCGGCGCCGCAGGCGCTTCAAATTTGGCAGGATCTTGCCTTGGGGCGACAGAACACGGGGGCCGGTGCCGGTTGGTCTAAAGGTCTACGATGAGGGGGTCAAAACAGACCTCGACTGACCGGCGCCTTATATGAGCTATAAATCAAAAAAATTGTCCACGTAGGAACCTCTTCATAACTCCTGAGGTCGTAGACCGACCCTCGAGCGAATTAATTAAGCATTCAAATTTTCAATGTTTTTGAAAGCCTAAGCGAAGCTGGGAAGCATGCCTAGTATTAGAGAACAAGCAATTTTTTTAACAGCTTTTTAAAGGTACATATGCATATGTGTTTCCATAAAAAAATTGGTGGGAAAATCTTGGTGACTAATAAACGGCGGCCATCTTGAAAAATTAACCCTTTTGTAGTATTTCCACCATTTATAAAATATTATAAAATATTATTTTATAAATGAGTGTTTAAAAAGGTTTTTTTTTTTTTTTACCGGAGCCTACCCACTTGATAAATAACTATTAGAAAGTGGCGTTTAACTTCAATTAAGTAGTAGCGACCAACTAGAGAGACGCGTCTGGTCAAGTATTACGTTGTAAGGGGTGAAAAATATGGCTCAACACATTCATGGCCATCGGATAGGAGGGGTGGCGTTAGAAGCAAGTTTCTTAAAATTAAACTTGTAACATTTGACGATATGGATCTATCAGAGGCGTATCCAGGTTTTCGTTGTAGGGGGAGCGAAAAAAACAAAAAAAAAGGCGCCGAATTTTTAACACGTTCTATATATATATATATATATATATATATATATATATATATATATATATATATATATATATATATATATATATATATATATATATATATATATATATATATATAGATCTATATATAATTACTAGCTGTATGTAATTACTTCGCTATGATGTAAAATAAATTGAAAGTAGCACTCTGAAGAAATAAGAAAAAACACACAATGTAGGCCGACAAAACAAAAATTGTATCAATCTAAACAAAAACAAAAAAATATACACACACTACAACCAAAAACAACGATCGTAACACAATCTGTTTTGTAATTCTTGTAAAAAAATTCTTACATAATAATTCCTGGGAAATTATTTAAGACAAGTGAAATAGGGGAAATAATCACTCTCTTAATATAAATATGTATGTATCTACACATTTAATTATATAAAA
Source organism: Physella acuta (assembly GCF_028476545.2). Classification (NCBI taxonomy): domain Eukaryota; kingdom Metazoa; phylum Mollusca; class Gastropoda; family Physidae; genus Physella; species Physella acuta. The sequence goes on along the minus strand of NW_026731846.1, from coordinate 114,040 downwards.
TGTCAAAACAAATAAATAATTACTTGAGAATATAATGAAATTGTTTAACACTATTCGTGTTTACAAAATGGGTTTGTCTATAATCATAATTTAATATATCGTTATCATAAATGCTAAAGTATTACAGCATAGTGAAAGTTTTTAAAATCAGAGTTGGTATAAAATCACGCTTTTCGATGTACCAAGGAAACATTTGGAATAACAGCCTACATTTAACTAAATATCGGTCTTTTAGATCGATCATATATTTTTAATTAACTACTGCTTCTTTGTGTTCTTTAAAGATCATTTTTGACATAGTGATAGGTATGGGTTAGATCACTGTATTGATCACACACATTTTTACTGGTAATTGCAAAAACAATATTCAAAAAGTTTTACGTTTAAAAAGCTAATTTTCTGGCGGCATGGTACTTGGGTACATCATTACGCGTTTTTCTACATGTACTTAACAGATCAGTTCGGGGTGGGTTGGGGGGGGGGGGGTCAACTTCATTCACCACTGTCCGGTCACTTTAGGTCAATTATCCAACCCAGTGTATACCTAGATGTGACATAAAAAGCTAATTTTCTGGCGGCATGGTACTTGGGTACATCATTACGCGTTTTTCTACATGTACTTAACAGATCAGTTCGGGGTGGGTTGGGAGGGGGGTCAACTTCATTCACCACTGTCCGGTCACTTTAGGTCAATTATCCAACCCAGTGTATACCTAGATGTGACATAAATGTCGCTCTACACAATTGTGGTGGTGAGGTGGGGGGGGGGGGGGTGGGGAGATAACCAACTCAGAGTGAACATAGCGTCAGTTTTTAGATGGCTGTTCTAAACATACATCTAAATTACACACATATATATATTTAGGAAATAGATTTAAATAAGTAGCAGTGGTATTATGACAATATTTTTTTTACCGAGGGGTCCATGGGGGAGGGGGGGTTGTAACTGTTTCATATAATTTGTAACCGCAATCACTATCGTCCAAACTGTAAGAATACTACTACTTCATCATGCTGACGTTGTTGAATTTGTTAAAATTTCCCCACCACTACGCAGTTTGCTCATAAGTAAATTTAAATAGAGGTGCCACATCAGTTGTATTTGTTTCTGTATTGTAATTTTTTTTAAATTAATCACACGATTCAAACTGTATATATAAAGTAATTATGTGTGAAGTTTTATGTATAACATTTTCTAATTCAATTATTCGTAAGCAAATACATTATACAGTTGCCTTAAATTTAACACCCCTCTTGCCAAGTGGTACTACTCGAGAGGATTTTTAAACTTTGCAATGCATCGAAATGGTTATTTTTAGAATGGCAAACTGATGCAGCTGTTAATATACGTTGTAAACGTAGACACTACTAGACTAGTACAATAATGTTTAATTGCTGCATGAAAAGAAATCTTGTGATTTACATAGATGTGCCGACCAAAATCTATTTTTTTAACAAATATCACTGTTTAAAACTTGGAGTTTAAAAAGTTTCCAAAAAGGCGCCACTTTGCTGAAAATGGCCAGAGGGGGAGCGGCCGCTCCCCCTGCTCCCCCCCTGCGTACGCTACTGGGATCTATGTACAAATATGATAAAATAATAAAACGGGCTACAATTGCGTAATCTTATTTAAAATGAAAGCATTACTTTGCAAAGAGAAGTGACGATTTGCTTAGAAAATCTAGTAGAAATTTTTTTTTAAATAATGAATTAAAATATTTTAATTTGTGTTCATTATTTTTCTATTTTGCAGTAGGTTAACACGGGGCAAATCCATACCTTTTTTTTTAAAAATCTTGCATAAGCACGACATCCTTATTTTTTAAGATGTATGCTTGCACACGTTATATTTATATGATTGTAAAGAAATACATAGATAATTCCCCAAAACAAAACAGTTTTTTAATTTAAAAAAAACAATAAGAGTGGGGCCATTCCACACGTTACAGTAATAATGTTGTTATCAATAACAAAAATGATTAAGCTAACTTAAAAAATCAATAAATAGTTGACAGCATTTGAAAAAAAAAAGTAAAATATCCCCCCCCCCCCCAAAAAAAAAAGTCTACCACCGCCCCCCCCCCCCCCCCCCCCGAACGAGATGGAATTTATATAGCAAACATATATTTTTATTAGTGTCCACCACCCCCTCCACCGGAAAATATTGACCGCCCCCCTCCCCGAAAATATCAAGTGCCCCCCCCCCCACCCCGGAGAAAAAAAGTCTGGAAGAAACACTGCCAGGAGATGAACTAGGAAATGATTTACTTTTATGCAAATTAATTCAGTTTTAAAAAAAAGATCATTCATTATATAGGGTGTGGAATTACCCCGGGTTACCCCAGTGCCACCTACAGTTTGTGTTTTTTCTGTGAATTTAACCAATAAATCATGTTTCTAACTTTTGGTCTCTTATCTGTAGACCTGGAACAAACACACAGAAACTTCCAAGACTTGAAGAAAACTTCCAGCCAATCAACAAGCACGAAGCATGGGTCTATTCAGTTTTTTACGACAAACTTAATGAGATAACATTCCTCCGTGTTATGGGTATTGAAAACAATCAAACAAACAACCTTATATTCTGCCTTGTGAAAGACAGCGGTTCAAATGTTATTATAAGCGGGAAAAGGACAGTGTTGCCAGATACACATTTTAAAAAGTAGGCCTAAATATGATTTTAAAAATATAGTCCGGATGGGGTGGGGGTTGCCATTTTGTGACGATGTGTGACAAGGGGGATGGAATGGGGAGGGGATTTCAGAAAGTGTTAGAATTTTTTTTAGAAAATAAACTTTAGCCTTTATTTCGCGGTTTTAAAAAGACTGGGTTTTTTTTTAAAATTATAATAGAAATCGACTCAAAAAAGTTATAAATTTAAAAAGTTGATTTTTTAAAATTTTTTTTTACCTTGTTTGTTACAGGTTTCGAAGTGTGAATTACGAATGCAGGTTGAGGGACGGACAACGCCCCCAGTATGTATCGATTGTGTTTGACCCATCAGCAGCCGCAACCAATCAGATGCCAGTCCAGTACCCGGCACCTAAAACCAAAAATTTCACCGTTTGCTATTCCATTTTGTTCAACTTTAAGAGTGCCTCGCAGTTGATCCAGAACATAGAGTTCAACAAGTTCATCGGCGTTCAACATTTCCATGTTTATAATTTTAGCGTCAGCGATTCGGCGGATGTGGTATTACGTCACTACCAAAGTCAGGGTGTCCTGACGGTGCACCAGTGGTCTCTGCCAAGTCTGGAGATCTGGTACTACGCGCAAGTTCTGGCTATCAACGACTGCGTCTACCGGAACAGGAACGTCTCGAAATACGTCATCATTCAAGACACGGATGAATTCATCATCCCGATACGTCATAACAGTCTAAGTGACGTCGTGGCCATCGTGGAAGAAAATTTTCAGAAAACGAGTATTAATTCGGCGAAATCCACTGGAAAAGGGAAAGAAACTTTAGGCTCCATTACATTTGAAACATCCAACTACTACAGCATGGCGTCGCCTCCCGTTTGGGAAACGATAAAGCAAAACTTCTCAATTTCAAAGAAAGAAGAGGCCTCGTTTAGAAAATATCAGGTCCTTCCATTCCTTCATCTACGACGCATCAACTCCACCTTTAAGTATTTAGGACGTTCGAAGACCATGGTCAGGCCGGAACGGATACTGCATGCCGGGATACACTTCACGCGCGAGCACCGTGACAATGCTACTCACGCGCAGGTTGGCGCGGATTTGGTACTCTTGCATCACTTCCGGTATAATCCTAACCCGTGTGTTCTAGACACGTCAGCCATGAGGTTTAAAGATCTTGTGTTTCCAAAAATGCTTGAAAAGTTTTTTGCTCTGATTGGCTAAAATATTATTAGGATCAGTGGCGTATATATTTTGCTATTTTTTGCCTTGGTGTCACCCCCCTAAATGGTGTCACCCGGTGCGGTCAGCACCCCCCGCCCCCCCCCCCCCTCGCTACGCCCCTGATTAGGATTAAGCTCTATGTTGAAAACATAACAATTCACTCTATTCATTATTAAAATATTATTGACATAAGTACACTATTGACATAAGGGTCGTCTACAGATAAGGTTAAACTATTTTAGTCGAAATTTCCGCCAACCCCCCTCTATAGTACATGTCAAAAACACAGAGCCCAACCGACAAAATACGATAATCTGTTCAAGATAATAATATATATTAGTCCCAGTTGGGGTGGGTGTGTGATCCGAACTGGGTGACGTTATGTGGGGAGTGACACCAAAGCGAAAAATTGTGAAATTTGCTGATAAAATAATGTTGTATCCAGTTTTAAAAATAAAATATTAGAGGAAATGGAATTTTATTTAGAGAGGTGGGGTGGCACTCTGTTTAGTGACGCCACTGTTTTTTCTCTCTCTCTCTCTGTCTCTCTCTGTCTCTCTCTCTCTCTCTATATATATATATATATCTTAGGGGTCGTCCATAAATGACGTCACACTCGTAAGGGGGAGAGGGTCCGTAATTTTGTGACGGTGTGTGATGAGGGGGAGGGGGGGGGTTCAGATGTGAGCGACGTCACACTTTTGCTTTATAAACATAAAACAAGTTAATAAAAAGTCTAGTGACAATTTAAGCGCAATTTCCTTATGTTATCTAAAAATAAATAGTGATCACAAAAATGCGGACGTGTAGGGGGTAATAGAAAAAATATTTATTAACGAGATTTTTAAAAAATCGAGATAAATCATATATTCAGCAAATAAATAATGCAACACAAGTAGTTTTAATAATTCAAAACAAAATAGAAACCAGTATGGAAATTGCGCTAAAAAAAAGACAACTACATTAACCTATATCAACGGAAATAGTTTTATTTTAACGAGTAGGCCTACAAGATGCTCATTTTAAACATCATCCTAGGCCTACATGATGCTCAATTTAAAATATATTTTAAAAAAATTTGTGACCGAACGAAAGGATATTTTTGAAAACTTTCTTCGGCAATATTGTTCTAAATTATGGCAGCAATCGATTGGTAAATGTTTCAAGTCGCTAAGTGGTCTGGTTGCCGAGATATGGGCCAAATACTGCATTTTTCGAGGTGTTTTTTTTGGCTTTTCCGGGAAATCCAGGAAGGAATTCCGGGATTTTTTTTTAGCCTTTGTTCATCCTCGGAACCGTAATTTTGTGACGATGTGTGATGAGGGGGAAGGGGGGGGGGGGGGTTCAGATAATGCGACGTCACACTTTTGCATTATAAAAAAGAAATGTTAGAAAACTAATTTTAGACGTTATTTTGCGTTTTATCAAACTGTTTTAATAAATTGTACTAGGAATTTATTAAAATACTATATTTTGACAGAGTTCAGACAAGATTTAAGAAAAATATTGATGTTTTAAAAAAAATTCAACTGCAATTTTGAGGGGGTTTTAGGCTGAAGTGTGACGTCATTTTAGGGGGGGGTGGTCTGGCTTTTTGTGACGACGTGTGACGGAAGGGAGGAGGGAGGGGGGGGGGGAGGTAAAAATCGTCAAAAAAGCGTGACGTCATTTATAGATGACCCCTTACTACACACATACATTACCCTTCTCAAGTCAACATATAACTAAAACATCCGATATTGTTTGCTCTAAAAGTATACAAAATAAATGCTTTAACACTGCTTGATCCCCCCCTCCCCCCCCCCCCCACGTAATCGCAAAACGCATCATTCCATTATGTTTATTTATTTTTAAAAATTATGAATGTGAAATTGTTTTAATATAACAGTCTTTGTTCCTTTAATTACCATAAGTTTTTTTTTTTCAAATTTTCAACTTTCTTTCAAGTGAGTATAAGTGTACTTGGATTCTACAATCAATGCCTAGAAAAGAGCAAGCGATCTGTCTCTTTTATTTTTACTATTGTAGAGAGTGCTGTGATTCGATAAGAAAAATAATATGTATCTTGATGAAAAAATAAAATTACAATAATAATATTCAAGATAATGTTTTTTTTTTTTTTTTTTTTTTTTTTTTTTTTTTTTTTTTTTTTGCTTTAAATAAAAATTAAATTAAAAAAAAATACAATTTATCACTTTAAATAATGTAGATAAGTTTGTTCAAGCACTTGTCTTTATCATACAATATGTAAATGTATTAAAAATTGACACGCAATTTAAAAATGCTTTTTCGTGTGTGTGTGTTAGTGAATGTGTGTGTGGAGGGGGGGGGGGCGTATACACAATTAAATAAAAATTATGTCTTCTCTATGAAGATTTTTAGACTGAGAAGTATTCATTGAATATTAGTTTAGTCTCAATATTATACAAGTTATTCGAACCATGGATTCTTAAAACACTGCAGTCGTGTTAAAAAAAATTAGGTCTGTGGCGATGTTTTCATGTATATTTATGTTATTTCTTCCTTCGCCAATTTATATTAATAAAAAGACAAGCAGCGACAGCGGGTGGTCGTGATAAAAAAAAGGTGCGAGACTAGACAACGGGATGCGAGACCTACAATCGGGGTTTTGAGATGCCTGAAAGAAACTCTGATTATATTAATTTTTCACGACGAAGCTATAGCCTGCTGTCCTGCTGTGTTTCGTAAATGCGCTAATAAACATATAAAACTGATAAACTTACAATCACGAATTTAAGTTATTGAAATGATGAACAGATACGATGTAACTAATGTAAACCTAGACTCGAGAGTTCACGATGACAAACGGTACATCTTGTCAGAGGCGTAGCGAGGGGGGGGGGGCGACATATGTCCCCGGGCGCCGATCTTAGGGGGCGCCAAAATGGGTTGGAAAAACAAATTGAAAGTTTGAGGGGGGGGGGGGAGGTCCAAATTGAAAGTTTGAGGGGGGTGTGCAAATCGAAAGTTTGTCCCCGGGCGCCGGGAAGGGTCGCTACGCCTCTGCATCCTGTATGTAAGCTGGAACGATGCTATAGAGGGCTAAATTTTGGGGCATTAAATCGAGTGTTTTTAGCGGACCCACCATTTGAAAATTCATAAGAAATTAGTTTCTGTGATGGATTGGAAACACGGACGAGAAGCCACATTGATTGTTAACAATACTTTATTCACACCGTGAGGAAAGCGAGGGAGGGCGGAAGTCACGAGACACTTATATACATAAACATGTAAGGGACATCACTCAAGATAATAGTATAAATATAATACTAATACAGAAGAGTGAGTTCCCTTGACTTCACAAGTCTCACTATATTACAGTTTCAAGACCTGCACTTACATTTTTTAACTGAGTACCCCAAAATATAATAGAAGATTATGAATTCATTGTTTATTTGACTTAAAATGTTATATATTATGAATTGGGGAAATCCTACGAAGAGGTTAATTTTTCAAGATGGTCGCTTTGTCATAGTTATCAAATTTTTTTTTTTACCAATTTGTTTTAGTGGAAATTCATATTCGGATGAACCTTAATAAAACTGTAGAGAAAAAAAAATGTTTGCTCTCTAGTATTAAAGAATTTTTTTTTCCGAACCTGCCCCCTTCTCCTAAATATTCTATGTATCACACCTACATATGAAAAAACCAATTTCGTATTCATTCTAAAATTTCTAATAGCGGTTATTTTCTTGAAATTCGATAAATTCAAAAACTCTAATCACCTTTGGGGGGAGGAGATATTATATTATATTATTTTTGTTATTATTTGTTGTTGTTGACGATTTGCACTGTGGTTAAAGGAGGTGGTAGAGGAAAGTGTGACGTTTTAGATATTATAGATAAGTTGTAAAAATCGGCCAAGCTGCGCAACACCAGAAGGTGGATTCAGAGTGTGTTGTAGGATGACTTACTCTCTGCTTCTTATGGACATAGAGCCTCTACCATTTCCTTCCATTTCATCCGATCCCCGGCTATAAATTTTGCCGTCTCAATGACATAACGCGTATTTAGTTTTTAATTATAAAGTTAGCAGTTAGACAAGTGGGACCAATGTGGGATTTAAAATAAAGTTGGGATTTGCGCTGTAATTTAAGTATCAGGATAGCAAAGCTACATATTATTTCAGGAATTTTGGATTTCTACAGAACCCGTGTCAATTTATTCGATGATTATAAAAAAAATCAGATCCCTAATAATTAAAACTAGAGGTCTAGGAAAAACCCCTAGTGTTTTTAGTTTTTAGTTTTCGTTTTTTACGTAGATCTATTTTGTATTGTAAAGATGACAGGTTGCATTTTTATATTCATGTTGAAGTATAAGTCTAGTTTTATTGAGAAATATACAATATAACAGAATATAGATCCAACATTGGTAGTTAATTATATCCCTTTCAATAGATGGATATATTTAACAATAAAATATATAATTTCTTTATACGATTTAATTATCTAAAACTTGTAGTTATATTTATATCACAAAGACCTTCAAAAATGTTTGTATCTGGCAAACTCAACTTTCGCGTTTTCTGGAAGTCGCTCTTCATCATAACATTTGTTAGATTTATTTAATGTGCAGTAACACATGAAAGATATCTTACCCATTTACACGCTGGGTTTAGTAAATTAATCAACATTAAATTGTAAGCTTGCTTAAAATTTATACAAAGTTATTGTGATAAACAGAAAAATGTGTAAAAAATGTTTTTGTCTAATTAATATAAAAATCCCCCAAATAAACTTCAGAATTTAAAGATGTCGAGACTGTTCCTTACTTTCTTAAACTTTCTTTGTAGTTCCCTGGGGTCTCCCATGTGATTTTTTAGTCTTTTTTAATTTACTTGTTAAACTTTATTAAAAGCCTATTTCATTTTAGCATTTCTTTGTCACCTACTTTGTTTCATGACAATTCATTTAGAATTTTAGATCTACCTGTCATTATCACATCAAATCTTTATTTCACATTGACTGTGTCACTGTCACACATGAGTGTGTGTAATGTAGGCCAATGTGTTATTCATATTGCTGTGTTTTAGTTACAGTTACACTAGAGTCTAGAGAGTCCTAATCTAGTTCAATCAGTGTAGGATGGGTAAATTAAGTGGTAATTTGTGCGACGTAGGCCTACCTGAAGAATTACACAAATTACAGGTTTTTACCGAAACACAATTTGCTAGACATTTTATTTTTATTGTATGGTCTTTTCAAAAGACCTTTTTTTTTTGCAGTGTGCAAGATAAGTGTTAACTAAACTAGTAGACCTAGAAATCTTGATCAATCACAAGTGTTATGTTTTTAAAACATTGTCACCTGCAGGATTGCCATTCACATTCTTTGAGTGGGTGGGGAAAAATCGGGGGGGGGGGGGGGGGTGGGGGGTCACATTGGTGACTGTATTGTGTAATCATAAATAATCATGTAGCCTGAGCCCCAAATTTTGAAATAAGAATTTTTCAAATTTTAGATGTGATTTAATCATGATCTAGAAGGGGCTAACTACATAGGCCCCTATGGCCTAAAGTTTAAAAAAATGTTTTTAAGTTTAAATATAGCCTAGAAACAGAAGTTAAAACTAACTTTAGTGAGTGTATAAAGAAACTATACTAGGCCTATAGCATTAGCATATCATGAACAAAGCTCTTTGACATTGTCGGTGAGGTCATTTGTATTTTTCCCCAAACCAAACAATACAGAAAACCTACGTTAAGGTGGTCATTGTGAGCTCACATATTAAAATTTAGATCTAGGTTTACTACTTTGCATGCAAGATTAGAGTTAAAGATGTGGGCCTCTTTAGATGAAGCATTGGCCTACATTCTTTTTTTTTTTTTTTTTTTTTTATTAAAAAATCATATGGTTACCTTATATGAAGTCAAATGTGATACAAAATTTTTTTGCCCTCAACTATCATCACCAGTGTGATTTCACATTCAATTATTTGCCAGAAATTCAATAGCTGTTAATTAGGCTCTATATCCAATAGGCCTACTAAAATAATATAAGTCTGCTAATAGACCCAGTTAATATAAGATCCTTAATGTCAGCTTTCTTTTAAGCCTTTGAAATAATATTCATACAATTAGTATCTAAATTTACTTTGCCCAAATATTTTTGTTGTAATATCTTTATTTCCACAGTAAACAAGCTTCATATGGAACATCGGGCCCGTAAACGCATACGTGAAGCAAAGTCAAAAGCAAGACCAGGTGATTCATAAATATATAGCTAAATCAAAATCTTAAATATTTAGGCTATATTATATTTTTGGAATTAATTTTTACTTGGTTTCTCTCCTCATTTCACAGAATTATATAAAGAAGTAAATGGCTGGTATGCACATAACTATGTAGAAACTTTTGATCTGCGCAAGGAAACTGTCTTAGACAATGTTGAAAGAGTTGATGCCACAGATATAACAGTAGCGGAATTTCAGGAAAAATTTGAGAAAACCTACACACCTGTTGTTCTTACAAACTGTCAAAAAGACTGGGCAGCCACTTATAAATGGAACCCACGAGTATGTCTCTCCTTGTGCTGTTGTTTCATTTAGTTATTTTAACTTAATCATCCAAGTAGGAAATTTTATATATTAATCCTATTAATGGGTATGTTAGCAATATTTATATTGACATCGGTCTCTATTAAAATGTTGGCAAGATGTATTTTACACTAAGTCTTCTCTGAAGAAAAACCGCTGCATTATCTTGTCAGTGTTTTTATAAAAACTATTCTATTTTTATATGATTCAATTTTTAAGTAACCTTATGAATTTATCTTTGACCAATCTTTTCTAAGCGATTGGCTAAAAAATACAGAAATCAGCGATTCAAGTGTGGTGAGGATGACAATGGATATTCAGTAAAGATCAAATTAAAATATTTTGAGGAATACATGAGGCACAACAAGGATGACAGTCCTCTGTATATATTTGACAGCAACTACGGAGAGGTTTGTCCCTAGTTCTATAATTATATGTAGTGCAATATTTTTTTAACTTAGAAGTAGATAATTAGATATAAAAAACTGGGGCTTACAGGTGTACATGTTAATTTTAGTTGTTTTATCTTTTAAGAATTATTAAGTTTATACCTAGTGCTAAGTTTGAGACGTCATTGATGACTATTAAAAACTGGCATAATATAATTGAAGTTTTTTATATATATAAAGCGATAAGTCAGTTTTTTAAAACTAGGGGTAGGATATCAATTGTTACAATGTTGTCTTTGACCAAAAAAAATTAGAATCTGGATGGAAGTATTTTTTGAACAAATCCCCACTTCTAGGATTTTGTTATCCTTGCATTGCAAAATATTTTAACAAATTTTATGCTGTTAATATTCTTACAAACTTTTTAAAAAAGTTATCGCAATCTATTTTCAGCATCCGAAGCGTAGAAAACTTTTAGAAGATTATGAAGTGCCAACATTTTTCAGGGATGATTTATTTAAATATGCTGGTGAACAGAGACGTCCTCCTTACAGGTGGGTTCTTTGAAGATTCACTCCAACAATTTGAAATTATTTTTTTTAGACATTAGTGACTTGGATTGTTTATTAATTTTGAAAAAGTTTTCTTTATGAAGGAACTAAAGGTGATTATTTTTTGTACTTATAGATGGTTTGTTATGGGTCCAGCAAGGTCAGGAACAGGTATTCACATTGACCCCCTTGGGACTAGCGCATGGAACGCTTTAGTGATGGGACACAAAAGGTATTTTGTTGGAAAAAAAGTTGTAATTTTTTTCCCCTAAATATTTAAGCAGAGACATTGTAATTATATTCTAGTTCTTGAGGAAATTTAGTACCTGCGCTATATTTCATTTTCTCCACTATTTTCTTACAAACACATTTTAACCCTAACACCAGAACTCACAGCCATTAGTTCTAACAGTGTCTATCAGCCGAGTAGCAATTCACTTTGGTGTTTCCTTACCAGCAAATCCACAAAGTAGATTTCTTTTGTTTAGGTGGTGTCTGCTGCCAACCAACACACCTCGTGAACTCCTGAAAGTGACGTCAGAAATAGGGGGTAGACAGAAAGACGAGGCTATCACCTGGTTCACCCATGTGTACCCAAAGATTAAAAGTCCTTCGTGGCCAAAAGAATACAAGCCGGTATGTTTTATCACTGGTGATTGTCTTATACTTTGTTCAATGTTTTTAGAGTACTATCAAAAAATGTTGTATATGGCCTTTTTTACTTGGTTGCATTAACATTATTTTATTCCAGTTAAGGATATGAGACGATCATATTTTTAGGTGCTATTTTCCTGGTAGATTTTTTTTTTTATATTAGCAAAATATTGTTTATTTGTGAATTATAATGCAAACAAAATTATTGTAATATAATACTAAACAGTGTTGACTAAATTATTAGTTATTTACTTGTTAGTTTAGTCTGGGAATCTGACAAGATTATTTTTTCTATACTTGCTAGATATTACGTATTACTGTAAGTGCCATTCCTATTGTCCTAGTTATCCACTATTTCTGATGATAGCAGAAAATATACAATTCAAATAAGTTAGGGTGCTCTTGGTTATCAGTTGTGAAAATTTGATATGTGGAAGGTTAATAACTGATTTATAGATTCTGATTTATCTGTACTATCATTCTTGTAAGTTATTAAGTTTATACTATATATTCGTATGTCTTTTTAGCTTGAGATTCTCCAAAAACCTGGTGAAACTGTGTTTGTTCCTGGGGGCTGGTGGCATGTGGTCATCAACCTTGATGACACAATAGCTGTTACACAGAACTTCTGCAGTGTTATCAACTTTCCTATTGTATGGCACAAAACTGTACGTGGCAGACCAAAGTTGTCCAAAAAGTGGATCAGGGCATTGAGGGTAAGTTTACCTAGCATTTGACATTCATTTTAAGCTGGGATATGGACATTCATATAGTGTAAATATAATATTCAGGGAATTTTAAAAGGTCTGAATATGTGTTGTTTGTATTGATAGGCCATTTTTGACATATCCCTTATGAATTTAGCATTTCCTTATATCACCACCCCCTATATTTTGTAACATTTTTAGGATTCTTTGGCTGACACAATCTTTGACATTTAGTTCTATAAATATGTAATTTTGAAATAAATTATAAATAAATGGATCCCATAATTTTATACAAAGTTGCTTGTTACATCTTTGTATGGCATAACCTAAGTATATTCTGTTAAAAAGAAAAATTCAATTACCCTATCTTTATAAATAACAAGTTTGACCCACACAAAAGAAAATCAAATGTAGTTTTATACAAATATAACTTCACTCTATACCACCACACCACTCTGCATAGCATTTTATAGCAAAATTATAAACCACCTCACATTGCAAAGTCCACAGATTCCTAATATTATCGTTATTTTTTGTACTTAAGATTTGTTTCATTAATGTAAATATACATACCGTTTTGTTATCTGATATGTATATGTGGTTTCTGCTGCTTATGTGATTTAGGTATATAACATTTATTTAGGTACTGCATATTAACTTTTATTCGTGTTCTTTGGTTATTTTTAATGACTTTAAAAAAGATTTGGCTCTGAATGTCAAGTCCTCATTTTCAGCAGCCTAGTTACATAACAGATTATTTTTCAAATAAGACATTGCTGGCAAAATGTAATTTTAGACAAAATTGTCAAGTATTGTTTGTTATTCTGTCCATGTACTTAGGTTTTCATTTTTGTTTCGTAATCTAGACATTAAGACCCGAGGTGGCTGCCCTAGCCCAAAAAGTTGACTTAAGTCGGCCGACAGGTTTCAACTCAGACAGTTCCAGTTCAGCATCTTCATCATCTAGTGACTCCAGCTCAGAGTCAGAAGATAGTGAGAGTGATTCTGAGTCTGAATCTGTTAGCAAATCGTAAGTACATGAGTAGTAGGAAATGTTTTCTTGAAAACATTAACTCTACCGTTGGGTGGAGGGTTTTAATTGTAATCTTATACCAATCAAATGACATGTTTAGCATGTAGTGCTCTAAGTTGAAGTCCCGGTTTTGTAAAAGTTAAGGGAAAATTGTCATTTTATCAAATAAAGTGACATAAAAAGATGAAAATTCCTTTTTATCCAAGTTAAAGAAATGCTGTTCTCATATACAAGAATAATCTATACATACACATTTAAATTAACTTTATTATATACTGATAACACATTTAAGCCAATACCATTGTCACTTTTCTTGCCTTTAAAATAATATAATAAACTAAGTAGATCAAATATACTTTTTTCCTTATGTACTGGAGTGTTAAATTTAAAAAAACAGAACCCTATTATAGGCATGTTATTTAAATTTTCATTGTGTTTATCCTCTAGAAAAAGATCCAGACGCTCAAAATCACGTTCCCGCACGCCTAACGGTGGAAGACAAACAGAATTGACCACACCCTCACGCCAGCATCATGTAAGATCAAGGTCCAAGTCCTTGTCCAGATCTAACATCTGTGTTGCTAAAGAGAGGGACAGGGGCAGCTTTCAGGACCATAGAGATAGCCGGAGTGTCTCCAGCACTCCAAAAAACTCGCGATAACCTTTGTTGATAAGCAGTAGTAGATTCCTGGGCATTGGGTGACAATTTTGTTCCCTGTTTATATTTAGGTTTTTTGTTCATTTACATGTATGTATATAATTATATATATGTGTGTGTATGTATGTATATATATATATATATATATATATATATATATATATATATATATATATATATATATATATATATATATATAATATATATACATACATACATACACATATATTTTTTAACAATTAGGTCCTTTTAAGTTTTAAAACTTTTACTGCTAATTTCTCTAGTTCCTATTTTGTGCTATAGATATTTGGGCTAGATTTTTGTTTTAGATATTTTTTTTTAGTGGAAGTTTTTCCAGTACTTTTTAATATTTCAGACTTTTATTTTTGAATGCATTTTTTTATACTTTGCTAAAATTTTGAAACCAAATTTGTTGTGAAAGGCAGTTATTGTAGGCTTCAGGGGTTTATTTATTTAGGCCTACAATTTAAAGCATTTTTAAAAACAAAACAAATTGTACCCATGTTTTTTTTATAATAATGCTGTTGATGTATATATCTGTATGTAAAGCAAGGGCCTTTTAAGTTGACCAGTGTATAGTGTAGTATGTGCTGACAATATTCTTTAATGCCATTGATGTATCACAACTTCAGGATTGTACGCTACTTTGAAAATTATGGCTTGTGAAAATAAAGGTGAGATCTGTTTGTTACTGAGGCTGCTGTTTACTGCTTTACATTTTGTTTGCTTTTATTTTTTGTCATTATCTTCCTACAAGTGTTTATTTTGTGAGTTACTTCATATGGCATTTTTTTACACAGTATTTTACTTTATAGCAAGTTTTAATTTTTTTTGCTGACTGACAGCACAGTTGCAGAGCTTTTTTTTTTTACATGTATTTAAAATATCTTCCCTCATGTTCATTATTAAATACTTCAAGTTTAATTGTTATTGAAATAAACAGAAACAATGAAATTAGTAACCAATGATTCAATTTTATATCCTCTTTTAGTGTCCTGATTTCAATGCAATGTCTGCCATTTTTGGTGAGAATATTATTCCATTTGATTTATGCAATTAAAATTGTGTTGATTATGACAGTTTTTATTAGCTGTATAATTAAGTACTTGTTCATGTACTGTATAATCCCAAGGTACTGTTCAAAAAATTTCACTAATTTGCTTAATTAAATAAAAATTTATCATGTAGCAATGTATTCACCATAAATAAGGTTTTAAGAATTTAACAAATATTTAACTGAATGGAATGAGTGTCTGGTTGTATTTGTCAAATTTTTGCACAATTATTTTTGTGATAATGTATTGTTAAATAAATAATCACAATATGACACATAACCTTCATTTGTTAAAATTTCTTCTTTTTTTACAACTTAACTGTCAGTTTTTCCATCAAGTCCCATTTACTTCGGACGAGGCTCACGTAAATAATTAAAAAAAAAAAGAGCAAGAAATGATATTCCAAATTATAGTTAAGAAACTATTGGGTTAGAAAGCCTTCACTGACTCAAATAGGACAAACTACTCTGCCGTGCAGTTATTTTGTCTCAGTACTTAGCTCCCTGCAGTACAGTCTAGTTGTTTTTGTTCCCCACGCAAGCTATATGCAACATACAACTGTTGTCACATTTCTCCACGCACTTATTTTCTAACAGTTATGAAAACAAATTCAGAGACTATGTATAACTTATTTTTATTATATTGTCAAAGTTTTAAACATCATAAGGCTGGTAATGGAATGTACAAAGGTAAAAATAACTCTAGACTTAAAAATATAAACTGTACAAGATTACATATGTATAAAATGAATCTGACTACCTTCTAGTGGTTGGGGGGGGGGGGGGGGGTTAGAGGAATGATAGCTTTTTTTTTTAAATCAGGAAAACTAATATATAAATGGAATGTTGAAAAAAACTTGGACATACTAGTAAAGCAGTTTGATTTGTTTAAAAAGTAACATCTTATTTATTTACACGGAGTATTACAAAAATTGTAAATTTTGAACAAGAAAATGAATATTCTGTACCAACACAGTGAAATATTGATGAAACAATTATGCTTTTTAATTCAGATGGATAGAAGATTATAACTGCTAAAACAGTAGGCTGTGAGTTGAGTAGAAGGTCTGATGTCTATCCTGGTCACTTAAAGGCTATTGTGTATAAGTCTGAGTAACTACAATAAAAAAAAAATAAGATTACATCTCACAGCTCTTAAAGTTTTGATGAACTTGATAAATTCTGCTAATAAAGATCTTCAAATAAATTTCTATACGAAGTTAGTTCAATTGCTAGTTCCATCTAGGTTTAATTATACAGCAGGGATACAAACAAATCATCAAAAGTAAAAAACATAATATTTACAAATGTGCAATTTTTTTCCCCACTCAATTGAACTTGTCATTCTAAGATTGTTAATCACATACATGCAAAAAGTATACAAAAGCTAATAAACGAGTTACACACCTTCCAGTTCACATACCCATGTAATGGAATGATAATTAACAAATGAGCTTCCTGTTATATTTTAGTATAGTCCGGCATCATTTTCAAACACAGATCTAAAACAATATGTACATGCTGACAATATAAAGCATGTATGAAACAGAAAATAAACAATATAAAGGCAACTCACATACCAGAAAATATAAAATTTACATGTATGTTAACCACGTACTTCTTTTATCGTTATCCCTAACAAAACACGACACTCTACCATACACAAAAAAATTGGACCCACAAACAGATCAATGCTGCCTCAGAAATACTAACACAAACAAAGATGCCAGACATGAAACAAATATAATGGAAAGGCTGGGAAAAACAGAGCGGGCACTGTTACACAGATCTGTGGAGCAGTAGCACTTTTGGGTGATGCCGCCGTTATTTTGCCAGCCGAAGCATCCATCTTTTTTGCCGACTGGTTTCTCACAAAGTCTTGTCACAACAATTGAATCTGAAATTTTAAATGTAGACAGAATTTTTTTTTAAATGTATTATAAGAGCTAAAAGTTATTTTGTTATCAGATACAGAAAAATAATAGTCCATGTTACGTTTACGTGTATTAAATGTCAATTTTTGTCAACAACATAAAATATCTAGTGTACAGTATGTCATTCACAAAGATTAATGTTTTTATTAGTGATTTCAGGCTGAACTGGCCTTGGTATTTAATGATGTGATACCATCACATACCAATAATATTGCATCTATAGTTTCTAGAATCCTTTCAAAAGCAACAATGATAGCAAGCAATTAGAACTGATAAGTGAAATAATATCCAGTATAATATTGTCTAAGGGATGATCAGGCATCAAATTAGCTAAGGGGTTTTCAGTTCAAATGATGCCCAAAAATACCCATTATTTCTCAAAGCATAATGAGCGTTTGCATTTTATGTACTCACGTCTTTCCCATCCCTGTATATAACCAGAGTCTCGTATTTTGACAATTGTTTTATATTTTGTACACACAGTGCCTGGGTCGCAGTCTGCAGTATTTCCTTCATTTTTGTCACGGTTGAACGGTTCATTGCACTCAGCTGCTGCCATTGTCTGGCAGGTGTAGCAGGTTAGTGCATATCCTACAAATAGTAAATGGAAGTCAGGCTAAAGCATAAGAATAATTACAATAATTATTTTCCTATTGTAATGTATTCATTGTCAAATTAAAGATGTTAGAAGTTCTAAAATTCAACAAAAAAAAAACTGTACTTTAATTAAGAATATGCAGTGACTACTCATTAGGCTATAGTGGTTGACATAATTTTTAAAATTCTCTAAAAGAGGCCTATTCCTATTGTAATCAGAGTTTCTTCCAGGCATCTCTTGGAGGGGGGGGGGGCGTGCCGCCACCAGAAATTTTTTTTACCCCCCCCCCCCCCCCCGAAAAAAAATGAAATTTATATAATTTATATAGAAAATATATACTTTTAACAGTGTCCGCTCCCCCGAAAATTTCAAGTTGCCCCCCCCCCCCGGAGAAAAAAGTCTGGAAGAAACACTGATTGTAATATGGTAAAAGGTCTAAACTCCAATACAAATAGCCAGATTTGAATTTTGATGATAACAAAAGCCACAAAACTTATTCAAATTATCAATTTGCTTTAAGACAGGCTTCTAATTATCCAATTTTAGTTGTCCTTTTATATCACTAACTTTACTCTTGAAATATAAACCATTTTCTAAACTCGTTCGTACATCCACCATGCTCAGATAAGTATCTGGAACTAAGTTGTTGAAAGTAAAACCAGATCACAGAATCACAATACACCGTTTACACTTGCACACCTATAGCCTAGCATTGCAAGGATTTTTTTTTCTAGTGGTCTAGCGGTAGAGAGCTGGACTGCTAACCCGTTAGTCTCGAGATCGAATCCGGGTTCAAGTCAGTAGACCGTCCCTGAGTCCACCCAGCTCTGATGGGTACCTAACTCACGTTAGGGAAAGTAAAGGCGGCTGGGCATAGTGCTGACCACACTATCTCTTCATATGCCGAGGTCACAGAAACAAGTGAACTCTACTTCACTTGCCCCATAGACCGTCAGGTTTGAAAGGGAAACTTTACTTATTTTTACTTTTACATATAGTATACATGCCCCAAGTGTAAACTAATCACTAATTAAGGCGGTGGTAAAGTGCAATACTCTAAGTGAAAAATACTGATATTTAATGGAAATTTAAGAAAATAAACAACTTTGTTACACTTACATTCTTTTGCAAATTTGTCCATAACAATTTTAGCACATGTAATGGATGTGGCATTTAAAGTTGGCAAAACATAAAGCAGATGTGAATCAAACACAAGAAGACAGTGCCAGAAAAGAATTTCAGTTGCGTATAGTTTTTGATGATATCTTTGTATAGTAAGGGGGGGGGGGGGTGACTAGTGAACTGCTTGCTTTATGGTTTTTGTGCCATCTCGCATTTTACCAACACATTACTTACTACAAAACAATTTATTAGATAGTCAGGCATATTCCAATAAATTTTATAGGGCCTAGGTCCTAAATATTATATAATTAATAAATAACTTATAAATTAATAAATGTTAACAACAGACTAGGCCTACAATATTTTAATGTTACTAGCAAAAGTGATAGGCCTAAAACAATAGGCTAGGTGGGTTAGCAACAGATAAGTTCTGGGCCTAATAAAATGGGACCATCCAAAGGGTGCTCTCTAGAAAAATAATTAGACCTAGTCTACCTGTCCATAATACGTAAAAAGCTAGAAAACTCTTAGCTAGTCTAGTCTCTGGAAAAAAGATATCTAATTAGTAATTAGGCCTATAGCCTAATTAGTGTAATTAGACTACATGTACTAATTACTATAAAAATACAGGCTACCACATAAAAATAACTTATTTTTTATAAACAACAGATAAAACTTGAAAACTACAATATTTGGTCATTTATTGACATTTGAAGTATTTTTAAGTTTTAAGCCTTGGGATGATTGGGATGCCAACATCGTTAATTAATAGGCCGATGCTAGCCGGAATAAGATATGCATGCGATACCCATGCGCAATGGAGAGAAAACTACGACTTGCTTTCGTGGCGATGTTTTTGAAGGTACTGCGCATAAGTGTGTTTACAACCGCAGAACCCTAACACCAACCCTATCCCTAATCTTATCCCTACCCCCTAACCTTCATTCTAGCCCTAACCCTAGCCATAGGTCACTGTGCATACGCAGAGCTATCTTTTGCCGAGTAAGTGGAGACGTTGGGGAGAAAAATCTTCTTCTGAGTAGTCAATTCGTAATTAATAATAGACTCTTCCGAAAATGACGATAGCGTTAGGTTGTTGGTAGTATTGTTATCTCCTTTAGTTTTTCTGAGTAAGAAATTAGGCCTAGGATGGGTTATGCCTAGATACTAGATAGAACTAAGCAAGGTTGGGGTTATGGATTGGGTTTTTAAACCGTTTTTATTAACATTTTTAAGAAGGTACTATTAGGCCTACTTTTTAATTATTGTACCATGATTGGTACAAAAGAAACCCACCAAGCCTTGGTTCTGTAATGAGCCTTTTAAAGTGATAATCATACAATAACAATCAAGCAAGCTGGGTGCGGATAGCATTTATGTTTTAAAAAAGGTCATTTCCTGGTTTGGAGTTACTCCGAGTTAGGTGTCCCCATTGTTTACGCTTCACAGGTGTGTTGCTTACCTGTACTGCAGGCGTTTAGTGATTGTTAGAGTCATGTAGTGAATAACATAAAAAACTCACCAAGCGATACCACACTCGCAAGTGTGATACATTTTATTAACCAGTTCATTGTGGTTTTAAACTGTTTAGTGAGACTTCCTAAACATAAGTTTTGTAGTGTCAAGAGAAAGCGGAAGTCGTGCTTGAAAATTACTTCGCCATCTAGTGGACAGGTAAAGGATCATCAAAGGGGCAGTCAGCCGACGACGAAAATAAGTGGACAATAATAATTTGTCCCGCTTTTAAGTGCGTTCCGTGTCTATACCATAAAACACATTAAAGAAATCACTTAGACTTGACTTACACGAAGATCAAGTATTAAGCATTAAAAGGAAGGAAATTATATAAAATTAGATTTGAAGATTGTTGCTTGCTTTTAAAAAAATACAGCAATCAAAACAATTAAAAGGAATCCAACTTGAACACACATTTCGTTTTAAACAGGGCTTTGTTGGCTTTGATTAATAAAGCATTCACCATTGTTCAATTTAACAGACGGTTCAATAAAGCATTTTGTTGTGTTTTTGTTTTTTTTTTAAAAAGTACAAAACAAAAAAAAAATATAAGGTACCTTTATTTTTAAATGCTTATTTGCACAGTAAACATAAGCCTTAGTAAACAAAACAAAAAGCATTATGTACAATTTTTCAAAAAAGCTTAAGGCGTCGTCCATAAATGACGTGGCCGAGGGGGGGGGGGGGGGGGGGGGGGGGGTGTGGTGGGGGGGGGGAGGGGTGGCCAGGCTTTTACTGACGAGGGGCAGGAAAGAAAAGTGAATCATACAGACACATTCGTGGAGGCACAGGTATATTATGAAAACAGGTGGCTTAAAGAGAAACAAATGAGTTTTTACAAAACTGCATGCTATAAAACAAAACAAATAATGAAAATATTTACAACGTAAACCTATTGTATCTACCTAAAATTTAAAAGTTTCAGCGGGTCTTTTAAATAATTCATTTGATATGTATGCACCAGCATAAAAACATGCAATTTGGCCTCTGGGTGGAGCAGATAAGAACATAATGTTGGGCGTGTGAAAAATATTTCAGCGATTGTAAGGCAATTACAAAGTTGGGTTTAAATCGAATGGTGTGTGCGTGTGTTTGTGCGTGTGTGTATGTGTGTGGTGTTGTGTTTGTGCGTGTGGGATGGGGTGGATCCCTAACTTATAGTTACTTCAACAACAGTCGTGATAAGTAAGTAGGCATACAGTAAATCTATATTTTTTTAAAACTGGCGGACACTCAGTATAGTGGGATTATTGTGTTTCTGTCATCTCGGCATGTAATGGGAGGTTGTTCAGTTACTTTACTTTCCTGAACTTTAGTGAGGTACACAATAGTGTTGGATGGACTCAGGGACTCGAGCCCGAATCGAACTTGAGACCTTGGGCTATTGATCTACTGCTCTACCTCGCCCATATATATATATATATATATATATATATATATATATATATATATATATATATATATATATATATATATATGTATATATATATATATATATATATATATGTATACAAGCTCGTATGTTGTAGTTACTTATGAATGAGGTCAAACAAACGCTATACATTTTCGTGGGTATATTTTTTATACTACATGGATAGGAGGGGTTTCACGTGATATGTCTTTAGAATATAGTATTTTTTGCATTTATCCTTAGAAAATGCGGTTAATTTTGGGGCGGGGGTAGTTCCTTTGTAACTTCATACATTAGTTTCGAAAGGGTGGTGGTGGGGGGGGGGGGGTCTAGCTGGTCGGGTTATTTTTGTTGCTCTTCATTACTTAAAAATTAAAAAAAAAAAGTTCTCGACATTACTGTAACAAGGTCAGGTAAATCAGAGTTCACCTAATTCTGCACATAAGTTTTTTTTTATCCTACCGTTACGAATGCACATTCTAGACGCGACTTCGACAGCGTTTTTCAATTTTTGGACGTTGAGAAAATAAATGAATGTTTTCTCGGGTATATGTTAATGGTGTGGCTGGCTGATCTCCGAATTTCCGTTGTAAGGTTTTCTCTGTCACGGTTTCTTATAGCAACAAACAGAGATGTTGACGTTCTGATTTAAAAAAAAAAAAGATGTATTCACATCTGCTACTTTTGTAACAAATGGGAAATTCGAAACGTCGGGGCCCGCACATTTACTAACAGCACATTGGTAGAAGATGTTTATCCAGCTTCGTGCAGAAGAAAAGTGATATTCCACACGTAGAATGAAAACGATATTCCTCACAATGAACTCGAGACAAAAGAAATGACGCATTTTGCATTGAAACAATGGCTTCTTACATATTTCTAGACGTCTATATAACATTCTTTCAATATCAAATATTTCCAGAAAAGAAAAAACAACAGCGGATCATTTGAAATTATGTTTATGTATCCACCATATATCTTAGTTCTTTGTTGTATACATTCCAATAAAGTAAGGTGTTATATCTAAGGAGTTCACATAATTATGTGTTTATCCTTACAAAATATACATTTATTTATCCATGCAACGTGTTCGCTTCTGTTTTTATTCCGACGAAACATTTCAGTTGATACATCTTTTATCAAATTGTTTCATGAAGGTTTTTTTTTTAATTCGTTGTTTTTTTTATATCACTAAACTACTCAAAACACATCGCAGCATGCATTCCATTGTAGCAATGGCAGCAAAAGAAGTAGCTTGCTTTTGTTTTAAGTATCCAATTTTTGTATCCAATCCGAATTTTTCACTTCAGCTCCGCTGCGAAGTTTACCAACACAACACAACACCCCGTCACTAGTCCGACCAGTGATGACGCCAGGTGCCAACGATAGCCATGCTAGGACGGAGCTGGCAGGCCTGGTGGCGCCAGAGAGTTGCAGAAGTCGGTGTAGCAGAAGCACTGCTCCGTGTAGCCGCCATTGTTCTGGTGCTTGTAGCAGCCTGCGGGCTTCACCATGGTGGGAGCCGTGGACGCAATGCAGCAACACGGGAGACAAGCACGGACACTGGAATAAAAAATAAGAATTTACACGTTTACTTCCCTTTTATCTTTAAAAAAAATATTTTTAAAATACTAAAAAATAGCTAATGCATTCTCCAAGAATTTCTTATGCATGTCAACGTTTATACGTGCATATTTTCACAGTCCCGGTATTCATTTATTTACTTGGTGTTATGATGCGTGTATCTTTTAAGTGGAAGCCAGCTTATTTTTCCTACTCGTAAAATCTGAGCGTTCGTTAGCCGAAGCGTTCGTACCACGAGACGCAGAAGCTGTACTTACGTTTCTCCCACCCATCCATGTAGCCTGAGTCCCTGAGTTTTATCTTGGTCAACGGGTCTTGAGACAGCCCATACAGTCCGTCATGTTCTTGGGCGACACGCAGGTGTTGGGGGACACCGCCAAACCTGTTGTTGCATTGGGAGCAGTTCAGGGCCACTGGGAGGGGGTGGGGGGGGGGATACAGAGAAGAAAAAAAACTCTTAAGTTATTTAATCAAGCTTGTTGGAGATAAGGCACGTTGTATATAACTCAAATAACTGGACAATATTAAATCCGGTGGTGGGGAGGGGATACAGAGAAAAAAAAAACTCTTAAGTTATTTAATCAAGCTTGTTGGAGATAAGGCACAATGTATATAACTCAAATAATTGGACAATATTAAATCCGTCACCCCACCCCTTCCCCCCCCCCCCCCCCCAGTCCACACACCCCTGACTTGGATTATTCCTTTAAATCCCAATGAGGAGCAAAGGGGCTGCAGCCAGAATTTCTTCCAGGCATCTCTTCGGGGAAGTCTGGAGAAAACACTGGCTGCAGCCACACCCCTCGACCGGAATATGTTTTAGGCTGTTCTCTTTAGTTGAGCCCACGTAAATCCAACAGCCCTTGCTTCTACTTCCACTGTTGGCCTACTTCCTCCAGGATTGTCTAGAATAACTTACTTTACCCCCCCCCCACCCCACACGTTCCATTTACCACAATGTCTCTCATTAAAGGCGATATAAAAGTGAAAATAACGTCCCTATGAACATAATTAAAAAACAGTTTGTTGGTCACATAATCTTTGATAGTTCAAATTTATATTTTAAACGAATTGATTTGATGCGCGTAAGCTATATGAATGTATTTAACAATATTTTAATTTTTAATATATCATGACCAGAGTTTCTTCCAGGCATCTCTTCGCGCCCCCCCCCCCTCCCCCCAAACGAAATTAAATTTATATAGAAAACATATACTTTTACCAGTGTCCGCTCCCCGGAAAATTTAGAGCACCCCCCCCCCCCCCCCCCCACCCGAAAATATAAAGTCCCACCACTCCCCTCCTCATCCTCGGAGAAAAAAGTCTGGAAGAAACACTGATCATAATAAGGTTTGAATTTTATTTCTAACAACCATTCTCTTTTCTATCCACAAAACACTGGATGAAGGTTGGGTCAAGTCTAGCTGTCCCCTCTCTACAAATTTTAAGCTGTCCCTCTCTGCAAAATTTAATTGAGCAATTAAGATTTTATAATCGTATGAAAAACACGTCATTGTTTTGAAACAGTCCCAGCTTTAGCTCTATTTTAAAGCATCACCGATACATTCGCCCAGTGGCGTAGCCAGGATCGTCTCAATGTGGGGTTCCAATTTTTACCCGGGGACAAACTTTCGATTTGCACCTCAAACTTTCGATTTGCACCTCAAACTTTCGATTTGCACCTCAAACTTTCGATTTGCACCCCCCCTCAAACTTTTTATATACCGAGGGGTCTATGGGGGTTATGACCCCCCCAACCCCCCCCCCCCCTGCCTACGCCACTGCATTAGCCTGCTTCAGAGACACTAACATTTTTATAAAGATAACAAAAATAGCTAAGTGATTTATTTAGAGCTTCACCGGTATTAAACGTTTTCAACATTAATCTTAATTTATGCATCATCCTTTTAAACGACTTAAAAAAAATAGCTGTGATTATTGTAATGCTTCACCGGTATTAATAGTTTTCAGCTATAGTTCCATTTTGAGCCACTAAAAAATCAAAAACAAAAATAGCAGTGCTATTAACTAGGTCCTTCACCGGTGGTTGACATAACTTGCGTAGGCATTACATTATCTTTATGGCATTAAAAATGATCCACCCTAATCACCCTCATAAAACAAACGTCGGTGACCGATGAAGATCCCCAAGCAAAATATTGCTCCAAAAATTTGTGATTTACAAAATCCCGGATGAAAATTTTAAAAAGTAAAAACCAAATGAGGGTAATTATCTAAGTTAAGAAATCAAATCAAGTACAACAATTTGAAACTTAACACATCTCACATCATTTCCGGAAATATTATCTAACAACATCACTGTTATCGGAAATCGGAATAGGAATCGGCAGCTATTAACTAGTAAAGAGCTAGTTTAGAATGGGAGACCTATATGCCTACGTCAAAAAAATATTTAGAAAGCCACGCTGCAATTTTATGTTTTAACTCCGAAGTTTAAAAATTATACACACCATACTAAGACAGTTGGTTATCCGCCATTTTATACATTATTTCCCGAGTCAAAATGTGTTTATACCTAATGAAAATGATAAATTAGTTCAATTATTCACAGGCAGTGTTTTCTCCCAGAATTTTTTTTTTCCGGGGGGGGGGGGGGCACTTGAAAATTATTTTTTTTTGGGGGGGGGGGGGCGGGCGGGGGGGGGGGGGGGGGGGGAGGCAGACTAAAATTTCCGGGGGGCGGACACTGGTAAAAGTATATTTTTTCTATATAAATTCGCTCTATATATATATTTCGTTCAGGGGGGGGGGGTGTAGAGAGATGCCTGGAAGAAACTCTCACAGGCAGTTCCTGGGCTGTAGATTTTCCGATCCATGAACTTGTCCAAGAATCTGTTTACTGATCCAGGACATCTAAATAATCTAATGCTTACAGTAAAAGGCGTTTAAAGTACGGCTTGCTAAAGGCCAAGCTAAGGTTTACAGTAATCTCTAAAGTGTGCTAAACTTTATGGAGGGGCATTAAAAGATTAAATGTATTAAAAGTATGATTAGACCGCTTTATTACATTTTACGTGTAGAGGGTCAATGTATGACTGAGGTTCTAGGCTGAAGACTTGGAGCGTAACAACAGTGAGAGAATTTCGTATGGCATAGATCACAATATTTTTGAGAGTGTGGGGGGTGGGGTGGGGGGTGGATACTGTGTTGGGTAACAAGAAACAACATCATTTTTTGACTAAATGTCTACTGATGTTGGTGTTTGTGGAGTTTTTTTTTAAAGTAAAATAATATACTCCTTCGTAATATTATAAATTAAATGTTACACTCCTTCTCTCCCCCTGTCCTGTTTAACCACCCCTCCCCCCCATATATATATAATATATATATATATATATATATATTATATATATATATATATATATATATATATATATAATATATATATATATATATATATATATATATTATATATATATATATAAATTGTAATTAACAAAACTTACTTCCAATATTGTAATTCAAAAAACATGCACAACGTACGTACAAAACGCAACTCTAGTAAATTTAGGCCTATATAGTTATGATTAAGTTTTAGTATTCTTATATTTAATTTGTCTACATTGGTTTTATAATAATATTGAATGCAAAAATGTGTCTATATGAGTTTTCCCTTGACGGGGCTAGCGGGGTTAGCAGTCCAGCTCTCTACCGCTAGGACCACTCCGTCCCGAGTGTCTATATGAGCGTTTGTTTTAATTTTAAAGGATTTTTTAAATTCCATATATTGTGCACAAAAACAAATTGAGGGGTATATATTTTACACGGTAAGTAAAGCTTTAAAAATCTATATATATAATTCTCCTCTGCGAGCCATTAGAAAACAAGCTGCAAGCGCCTCCTTACAGTCCCCTCTCTTTCTCTCTACCACCCCACCCCCACCCCCACATTGTCTGCTGAGCTGTGGTCACGTTAATGTTTACAAACCGTACAGCCAGGTTTAGTGACGGCTATTAGGGGCAGATAATTTAGTTTAAAACCGACTTTAAACTTACAGGAGGTAACTAAGAGGACGCTGCTTTCACGGGGCGGGGGGGGGGGGGTCGGGGTTAGGGGAAAGGAGGGGGGTTAGTGTTTTAAAGCAAATATTTTCAGTGGCAGCATTGGGTACTGTCGAATTCACAAATTATGAATTACTGAAAAGTAGAAAATAAATCAACTAAATAGCGGCGTATGATACGCCGCGGGTCGGCTCGTATACTATATTTACTAAGTTTGAGGTCATATTGAGCTCATTGTTCGTGACCTCTGCTCATGTTTTCTCAACCGCCCTAATTTTACAAATATAGATCTAGAGATACTATGATACAACGTTGAACTTTTTTACCTGTATTAAACCAGAGCACAGCCGTTTATAAGTAGCCTATACATTTTATCTAAGTTTGTTGTAAAGGTAAGTATTTTGTTTAAAGTTAACGTCAACAGGGAGCCCCCCCCCCCCCCCATCCACTAGTACATGTGCGTCCCAATAAGGTCGATTTATTCGGACCCCCCACCCCTCAATAAAAGGTTTGACCCTTTAAAATAGTGTCAAGCGGACAAGAAGAGTTTTAAAAGTTCTGAAGTTCCCTGCGCCTGGTATTGGAAAATACTTTCTACGGCTTGATATGGGAAAATACTATCTACGTCTGATATAGGAAAGTATTATCTATGGATGCTATTCGGAAAAAATATATTTATGAAAAAGAAAAAAAAAGTAAAATTAAATGCACACCTTTTACATGGCGTTAGATTAAAGCCTATCCCCTCTCAACCAAATTGCAATTTTTTTTTTACATTAATTCATCTTTTAACTATCAACCGAGCCTCTAACTGGCTCTTCCCACCAATGCAATCGCAAGCTTTATCTGGACAGCAATTGGTATGGTGTGATTTCGATTGCATTGGCGCACAGTTACTTCTTCTTCTTCTCCATCGTTCTTAATTTTAGTGTTAGAAGGGATCCCCTTCAACACAATTGAGTATACGTGTCAACTGGTTATGCGCCATTGAGGCCATTGACTCCGATTTCAGCCTGCTTTTCTTTTTGGATTTGCTTCCATAGCCTTTGTCCAACCAAGAACAAACTACAAGGCGGCAGTTGTTTGATTTTGGAGTTGTCTATTCTAGAAGAGTGGCTGTCCCCAGCTAACGAGCCTCATCTGCCCGAGGGTTCGAACTCGAGACTTTTCGGTTTAGCCGACCCCTAGCACAGTTACAAATTTAAAGGTAATCGGCATTTCATCATGATTAAATCTCATTTAAATATATTCTAAATGAAAACATTAATAATAAATATATTAGGCCTGTGTTGTGTGTTTAATTAATCTAAAAAAGATATTTTAAAAATATATTTACCCCCCCCCCCTTCCCCCATTTTTACGAGCGCTAAATAGCCGTTGTAAAATTGGTGCGCTAAGGTCAGAGCTACTGTTTACTCGAAAACTCCTGCCCAGGAGAGTTTCATTGTTTTATTATTTTTTACGACCAGCCAATTTTAGACTGCCACCAGTTGCTTTACTTGGCAAACGATATACCCTCTAGCTAGAGTTTGGACGAAAAGTGACGTGTTCGGTATGGTTATGAAATATGTAACTTCAGTAATTGTAAGTGTAAAGCGAGAATAACAAGGCACATATCTTTAACCTGATCCCAAACATAAATCTAACTTAAACCCAGATATTAAACGCTAAGCATTGTTGAGCGCCCGAACTAAACACTACTACTTTCACTTTTAACATCACATCGCTCATGTTACTTACTCTACTTTCGTTTTTTCAAATATCTAAAACTTTAGTACCATTTAAGTTAAGTAGACGAAAATTCACGTATATGTATAAGTAAGCACAGGTTTCTTTCAACTTTTCAACGATTTCTGGTACCCTGAAGTGATCCTTTACTCCATCTCCTTGTGAACACGATAACTTGAATACTGTTTGTTAGCTAAACAAAACTTCATTTATAAATATAAGGTCTCATACTTGGGTTACTTTCAATTTTTGATTGCCCTTACTGGTTTTCAAAAATACCCATACTTTGAGTAGGCCTACACACTTGAAGGACAAGATCACATAAATAAGTTTGTCCGGATACGAAAAAGGTTATAGAAGTCACAATTTCGATTTTAATTTTTGGATGATAACAATGCATTCCTTATATCCCGTTTACGATAAAGTAGTATGTCATCCATAAATGATGTCACGCCTTTTTTGACGATTTTACCTCCCCCCTCCCCTCCGTCACACGTCGTCAAAAAAAGCCAGACCCCCCCCCCATAAATGACGTCACACCTCATCCTACAACCCCCCTCAAAATTGCAGTTGATTTTTTTTAAACATCGATATTTTTTTTTTTTAAATCTTGTCTAAACTATTACAATTTATTAAAACAGTTATCTAAAACACGAAATAACGTCTAATATTCGTTTTCTAACATTGCTTTTTTATAATGCAAAAGTGTGACGTCGCAAAATCTGAACCCCCCCCCCCCCCCCCTCTTCCCCCATCATCACACATTGTCACAAAATTACGGACCCCCCTCCCCCTACGAGTGAGACGTCATTTATGGATGACCCCGAAGTTGATTTTTTTTTAAAACATCGATATTTTTCTAAAAACTTGTCTGAACTCTATCAAAATTGAGTATTTTAATAAATTCATATTCCAATTTATTAAAATAGTTTTTCTAAAATGCGAAATAACGTCTAAAATTAGTTTTCTAGCATTGCTTTTTTATAATGCAAAAGTGTGACGTCGCACCATCTGAACCCACCCCCACCCTCCTCCTCATCACACACCGTCACAAAATTACGGACCCGTCCCCCCCCTACAAGTGTGACGTCATTTATGTACGACCAGTAGACAAAACTTAATTTATAAATATAAGTTTGTATACTTGGATTTCTTTCTATTTTTTGATTGACCTTACTAGTTTTCAGTGTTTCTTCCAGACTTTTTTCTCCGGGGGGGGGGGGGGCACTTGAAATTTTCGGGGGGGGGGGGGGGCGGTTGAATTTCATCGGGGGGCGGACACTGTTAAAAGTATATATTTTCTACATAAATTATATACATTTCATTTCGTTCGAGGGGGGGGGGGGGGTAAAAAAAATTTGGGGGGGGGGGGTGGCGAAGAAACTCTGCTAGTGTTAAAAAATACCCACAAATTTGAGTAGACCTACACACTTGGAGGACAAGATCACATAAATAAGTTTGTTAGGCTACGAAAAGGTTATAGAAGTCAAAATTTAGATTTTGATTTTTGGACGATAACAATGCATTCCTTATACCTCGTTTACGATAAAGTAGGGAGGTGTAAACCGGCGCAAGTGGTCAAAATCTCATATAGTATTTTCCCTACACTCTGTTTATGAGAAAATAAAAAAAAATAGATACGAGAAAAAGCAGTGGAGATCACTCCCGTTTTTTTTTAAATTTAAATTTTTAAATTTTAAATTTTTTTTTGTTACATCTTTCAAACAAATTCTAATATATTATTCTTTTCATTTTTTAAACTTGCTAACACACGATGTTTTTTTTAATTAAAAAAACCAGCAATTTTTATTATTGTAGGGCTTACTAAAATCAATTAGGACTACGTGAAGGATTGGTGTTTTGTTTTTAACTCCCGCCATAAAACTTTACTGATGGCATATTTGAAAGCTGTAAAACTGTCCGTTCAACGAGTACAATAGAAATAAAATGGGTTTATCTGGCCACTTTTGAGAAGACCGAACTGTTGCTTTTACGACAGGCCAGCTTGGCATTTGTGGGCCAGTCGGACCAAGTGTTTCATAAATAACATTTCCTTGACGGTTGCCAGATAAGCATGCAATGACAACCATAAATAAAACGGGAGTCGAGCTCTCGGCAAAAAAATGCAGGTAAA